>NC_052324.1:26961303-27219711 GCF_016432855.1 Salvelinus namaycush
TCATCCAATGGCAAATATCAATTGTCAATTCTAGATACTCCCATCTCAAATACAGCCCCTCCTGGATAAGCTCAGAAAAGACAGTGAGCCTCTTAGGTCATATACTAGGTCAAGATAAGGGCAACCTCAGAGGGGACATACAATAGTTACAGACACATTTCCAAGCCTCCTCCTCCCCTTCTGATATTCTTCATAGCATCACATGGTTTAACAGATACATTGACATATGAAGACAAGCCTGACCTCTCCCCTCTCTGGGCCCCAAGTGACTAAGCCCTAGCTGAGAAGGGAAATGCAACTGCCAACCCTATAGTCCAAAGGGAACCATTCTAATGACAAGTATCTCACAAGCATATGATGAAAATAACATCTTATCTATCTATGTTACCTAACTAATTCTGATTCAGCCACGACAGAGGTCGAAGGAATTGTCCGTAGCGCTCCGAGACAGGATTGTGTCGAGACACAGATCTGGTGAAGGGTACCAAAAAATGTATGCAGAATTGAAGGTCCCCAAGAACACAGTGGCCTCCATCATTCTTAAATGGAAGAAGTTTGGAACCACAAAGACTCTTCCTAGAGCTGGCCGCCCGGCCAAACTGAGCAATCAGGGGAGAAGGACCTTGGTCAGGGAGGTGACCAAGAACCCGATGGTCACTCTGACAGAGCTCCAGAGTTCCTCTGTGGAGATGGGAGAAACTTCCAGAAGGACAACCATCTGTACAGCACCCCACCAATCATGCCTTTATGGTAGAGTGGCCAGACGGAAGCCACTCCTCAGTAAAAGGCACATGACAGCCCGCTTGGAGTTTCCAAAAGTCCAAAAGGCACTTAAAGACTCTCAGACCATAAGAAACAAGATTTTCTGGTCTGATGAAAACAAGATTGAACTAGGAACTGAGAGACTAGTCAGGATTGAGGGAAAGATGAGTGGAGCAAAGTACAGAGAGATCCTTAATGAAAATCTGCTCCAGAGCACTCAGGACCTCAGACTGGGGCGAAGGTTCACCTTCCAACAGGAGAACGACCCTAAGCAAACAGCCAAGACAACGCAGGAGTGGCTTCAGGTCTCTGAATGTCCTTGAGGGGCCCAGCCAGAGTCCAGACTTGAACCCAATCAAATATCTCTGGAGAGACCTGAAAATAGCTGTGCAGCGACACTCCCCATCCAACCTGACAGAGCTTGAGAGGATCTGCAGTGAAGAATGGGAGAAACTCCACAAATACAGGTGTGTCAAGCTTGTAGTGTCATACCCAAAAAGACTTGAGTCTGTAATTGCTGTCAAATGTGCTTCAACAAAGTACTGAGTAAAGGGTCTGAATACTTATGTAAATGTGATACTTCAGTTGTTTTTTTTGGTTTTTTTGCTGACATTTCTAAAAACCTGTTTTTGATTCGTCATTATGGGGTATTGTGTCCATTTTAGAATAAGGCTGTAACGTAACAAAATGTGGAAAAAGTCAAGGTATCGATGGTGCAGAGAGGTACAGGGTTATACTGAGTATCGATGGTGCAGAGAGGTACAGGGTTATACTGAGTTTCGATGGTGCAGAGAGGTACAGGGTTATACTGAGTTTCGATGGTGCAGAGAGGTACAGGGTTATACTGAGTTTCGATGGTGCAGAGAGGTACAGGGTTATACTGAGTTTCGATGGTGCAGAGAGGTACAGGGTTATACTGAGTTTCGATGGTGCAGAGAGGTACAGGGTTATACTGAGTTTCGATGGTGCAGAGAGGTACAGGGTTATACTGAGTTTCGATGGTGCAGAGAGGTACAGGGTTATACTGAGTTTCGATGGTGCAGAGAGGTACAGGGTTATACTGAGTTTCGATGGTGCAGAGAGGTACAGGGTTATACTGAGTATCGATGGTGCAGAGAGGTACAGGGTTATACTGAGTATCGATGGTGCAGAGAGGTACAGGGTTATACTGAGTTTCGATGGTGCAGAGAGGTACAGGGTTATACTGAGTATCGATGGTGCAGAGAGGTACAGGGTTATACTGAGTTTCGATGGTGCAGAGAGGTACAGGGTTATACTGAGTATCGATGGTGCAGAGAGGTACAGGGTTATACTGAGTATCGATGGTGCAGAGAGGTACAGGGTTATACTGAGTTTCGATGGTGCAGAGAGGTACAGGGTTATACTGAGTTTCGATGGTGCGAGGAACAAGGCAAACCGGATGTCATTGTTTTCAATGAAAGAATGATGATAAATGCCGTTGAGGCTGGCGGTGAATGCTGTCAGCCGCCTTGGTAGACGGGACTTGCCGCCACAGTCCTTGCCGTCTGCCGTAGCTTTGCTTTCTACCGGATGTTGATTTGCACTGATTGTTTACTGAAATCACCATAGCAATGCATATCACCGTGCTTGCTTGCTTTTGCCATCACCCTCTTCCTCGTCCCGCTATACCAAACGGTATGACAATTTTTGCATCCCTGGTCTAAACGCAGAATTACTGTAACACAGACACGCTGCAACTACAGGCTCCACAGGTCATCTGATGTCACTCAACAAACAACAACATTCACCTTTGTGATAATCTAACACTACAAAGACACTAAACTAATTTACTACCCAAACACCATTCAGCTGGCCCTGATTAGGTCTGTATAGAGAAAGAGAACATGGAGAGGAGAGAGAGAACAGGGAGGGGAGAGAGAGAACAGGGATGGGAGAGAGAGAGAACAGGAAGCGAGAGAGAGAGAGAGAGAGAGAGAGAGAGAGAGAGAGAGAGAGAACAGGGAGGGGAGAGGGGAGAGAGACCAGGAAGGGGAGAGAGACCAGGAAGGGGAGAGAGAGATAACAGGAAGAGAGAGAGAGAGAGAACAGGAAGAGAGAGAGAGAGAGACAGAGAGAAAGAGAAAGAGAAAGAGAGAACGAGAGAGAGAACAGGAAGAAGGGAGAGAGAGAGAACAGGAAGAGGTGAGAGGGGAGAGAGAGAACAGGAAGGGGAGAGGTGAGCGAGAAAGAACAGGAAGAGAGCTGAGAGAAAGTAAACAGGAAGAGGTGAGAGAGAGAGAGAGAGAGAGAGAGAGAGAGAGAGAGAGAGAGAGAGAGAGAGAGAGAGAGAGAGAGAGAGAGAGAGAGAGAAAGTAAACAGGAAGAGGTGAGAGAGAGAGAGAGAGAGAGAGAGAGAGAGAGAGAGAGAGAGAGAGAGAGAGAGAGAACAGGGACGGAAATATGATTTTAGAGTCATAGGGTAATTGCATTCCAGCCATGCCATTGAAACATTTTCCACTGCGTCACTGTACAGTCTTGCATTTCAAATGGCACCCTATACTATGTAGTGCACTGCTATTGACTAGGGCCCATAGTGGTACTATGTAGGGTATAGGGTGCCATTGGGGACAGGCAAACAATGTAGCCCATGTCTGAGGTTTAGGGAAATACAGAGTGTGTGGGTGGGCAGGGAGGGGAGATGGAGGAAATTAAATGGGCTGAATATTGCAGAGCAGCTTATCCAAAGGGTTCGGGCTCAATCAGTCACACAGCAGGTAACTGGAGCACAGAGCTGAGCCAGAATGGAACCCCTGGTCAATTGCACTGGATTGATTCTCCATACCACTCCGTCATATATAACAAGCTAGCTTGGGCAGCTGACAGACACTTATTTCCCCAGGATAGGGAAGGGTCCACTTTAGACCAGAGCCCTATTCCCTATATAGTGCACTACTTTAGACCATATTCCTATTCCCTATATAGTGCACTACTTCTGACCTGGGCCCTTGTAGACACAGGCAGGCAGAAGGGTAAATGCTACTGTATAACATCTGGGAAAGACTCCTGCAATGTTGGGCACAAGTAGGTCAAATTCATTAGTGTACACCATAGCAAAACGTTCTGAAAAGAAAAATGAAAACAAGCAATTCTTATTGGACAAATTCAGGTAGGTCCCTCCCCATTTTCGCTCGTTTTCTTCCTTTTGGTACCTAATGAATATTAAGCGTTCTGAGTCTGGACCAATGTTAATCCCTCCCTAATTATCTCACTCTCTCTTCTATCTCGCTATGTTCTCTGTTCTCCCTAACCTTAAGCTCTATTGGCTCTACCAGTGGAGTTTTCCTGGCTTTGGTGTGATTTTCAAACACTCCTTCAGAATCAATGCTCTATCTCATGCATGGCTATCTGCTTTCTCTCTTATTTATCCCTCCCTCCCTCCCTCCCTCCCTCCCTCCCTCCCTCCGTCCGTCCGTCCGTCCGTCCGTCCGTCCGTCCGTCCGTCTGTCCCCCCCCCCCCCCCTCTCTCTCTCTCTCTCTCTCTCTCTCTGAGTAAACAGTACAGAGGCCTCAGCCTATAAATAGTGTCTGACCCACCCCAGGCTCACTCAAGCGTACCGTTCATCTTCTTTTTTAATGGTCATTGGATTTGATTGACTGGAAACTGATAACCATGGAAACTGATAACCATGATAACCATGTCAGCGTTTGATCTGATATTCATTTGTATGGGTTATCATGGCCGCGTTCCAGGGTGACACATGTCAGTTCCCACACGGACATATCCGCTAACCACATCATATGATATAGCAGTCTGATGTCCGAATGCACAGTTGTTACGTTCCCCAGTTTCTGTGTTGTATTTGAGTGTGTGTGTTTCAGGAGATGGCTTCTTGGAAGCCTCCCCAACCAGCTGATTGGTCGACTCAATGGCTAATGGATGATTAGAGAGCTGACCCCGCCCCCTCGTCAAGATGCAGCTGTATCAAATTAGACTCCTGAAGCTATATAAAAGCCAGTGTTCTGTTCAGGAGGAGAGAAGATTGAATATTTTGGAGAGATTAGAGAGAGAGAGATTTTTTCTGGAGAATTTGATTGTGATAAAGTGTTGGTTGTTTCTCAAAGAGATTTGGTATGTACTATGTAAGTTGTTGCTGAGGGAGCTGATTGGTTATGTCTGTTATGTGTTATAGGACGCACTGTTTTGATTATTGAAATTGTTTGTTCTGTTTCATTTGTTCCCAGGGGGGAAGGAGAAGGCACTTTGGGAGTGCTTAGGCAAGAGGCCCGCGGGCATACATATACCCGTAGTATATTCACTGTCTAGGCACACTAGGTAAGACCTGGGCGGACCACCCCCTGTATTTTGGTTAGGGCACCAGGTGGTGCTAAGATAGGTAAGTAGTGGGTAGGCAGGTTAGATAGGAGAGGGGGAAGCTTTGATATTTACTTTCTTTGCTTTGGTTCCGTCCAGCCCCTTTTCCCCATATTACCGTTTTAAGGAAATAAATCCTAGTAAACGGTAAATTCTGACTTTTGTCATCTTTACTCGCACCTACAGTCCATACCTCTTTCACTTCACGGGGAGTTGAGTTGTAGCAGGGTGTTGCGTTCCCTCTTCTCAGAGGCGTGCGTAACACAGTCAATGACCCAACCATTGGCATTGCAACATCTGTTAATGTAGTCAGCCTAGAACATGACCAATATGTCCAGAGGAGCACTAGCTCTCTAAGGGGTCAGTGAAGGGACGTAGGCAGAACGAATGGGCCAATGTCCAGGCTGGGAGACCCAGTTAGTAGTGGTTCATTAACGAAAGGTCAACGAAGGAAAAAAGAACACATCTAAGAATAACTCTTTACGCATCTGTGTTTTGTTTATTTACCAGGCAAACTGTGTTTTGTTTATTTACCAGGCAAACTGTGTTTTGTTTATTTACCAGGCAAACTGTGTTTTGTTTATTTACCAGGCAAACTGTGTTTTGTTTATTTACCAGGCAAACTGTGAGCATCACAAACCAACATTGATCTTTCTGCTGGTGGCGCCGTCGCTTTTAATCAATACCAGTCAACTCAGGACCCAATGGACATTTACGCATCAAATATATCTGAATTATCGGCTTCATCACCGCAATTAATAGTGGAGGATCTGCTTCTGGAACCTTTTGTTGCTTTACCCTGTAACTAAGAACAACTGAACACACTGTTACCCTCTCTCATCTACTGGCTGCAGTCTTCTCTCTCTGTTTCGTTTCTCTCTTTTCTCCCACTCTCTCTCTTTCTCTCACTCTCTTTCTACACCGCTCTTTCTTTCTTTCTCTCTCTTTTCAGCAGCCTAGTTAGTTCCTCGTGAGCCATTACTACTGATTCCTGCTTACAAGCAAAAAATAAAGCAGTGACTCGCTCAATACGGAAGTGGTCAGATGACGCAGATGCTAAGCTACAGTACTATTTTGCTAGCACAGACTGGAATATGTTCCATGATTCATCTGATGAAATTGAGTTGTATACCACCTCAGTCACCAGTTTCCTCAATAACTGCATCAATGACGTCGTCCCCGCAGTGACCGTACGTACATACCCCAACCAGAAGCCATGGATTACAGGCAAAATCCATACCGAGCTACACTAGAGCTGCAGTGTTCAAGGAGTGGGACACTTGTCTAGATGCTTATGAGACATCCCGCTATTCAATCAGACGAACCATCAAACAGGCAAAGCATCTATACAGGACTAAGATTGAATCCTACTACACCGGCTTAGACGCTCATCGGAAATGGCAGGGCTTGCAAACTGTAAAAGTAAACCCACCCGCGAGCTGCACAGTGATGCAAGCCTTCCAGACGAGCTACATGACTTCGATGCAAGCAACACAGAAGCATGTATGAGAACACCAGCAGCTTCGGATGACTGTGTGATACACTGTCCGTAGCCGATGTGAGTAGGACCTTTAAACAGGTCAACATTCACAAGGCCACTGGGCCAGACGGATTACCAGGACGTGTACTCAAAACATGCGCGGACCTGTTCATGCGCGGACAAGTGTTCTCTGACGTTTTCAAACTCTCCCTGACCAAGTCTGTAATACCTACATGCTGCAAACTGACCACCATAGTCCCTATGCCCAGAAACTCCAAGGTAATCTGCCTAAATGACTACCGCCCTATAGCACTCACTCACTCACTCTGTAGCCATGAAATGCTTTGAAAGGCTGGTCATGACTCACATCAACACCAGAATACCACCCCAACAGATCCACAGATGATGCAATCTCAATTGCACTCCACACTGCCCTTTCCCACCTGGACAAAATGAACAGCTATGTGAGAATGCTGTTCATTGACTACAGCTCAGCGTTCAACACCATAGTACCCACAAAGCTCATCACTAAGCCAAAGACCCTGGGACTAAACACCTCCCACTGCAACTGGATCCTGGACTTCCTGATGGGCCGCCCCCAGGTGGTAAGGGTCATCAGCAACACATATGCCACATTGATCCTCAACACGGGGGCCCCTCAGGGGTGCGTGCTTAGTCCCCTCCTGTACTCCCTGTTCACCCACGACTGCGTGGCCAAACACAACTCCAACACCATCATTAAGTTTGCTGACGACACAATGGTGGTAGGACTGATCGCCGACAGCGATGAGGCAGCCTATAGGGAGGAGGTCAGAGACCTGACAGTGTGGTGCCAGGACAACAACCTCTTTCTCAATGTGATCAAGACAAAAAAGCTGATTGTGGACTCCAGGGAAAGGAGGGTCAAACATGCCCCCATTTACATCGACAGGGCTGTAGTGGAGCAGGTCGAGAGCATCAAGTTTCTTGGTGTCCTCATCACCAACAAACTATCATGGTCCAAACACACCAAGACAGTCGTGAAGAGGAAACAACAACGCCTATTCCCCCTCAGGAGACTGAACATATTTGGCATGGGTCCCCAGATCCTCAAAAAGTTATAGAGCTGCACCATTGAGAGCATCCTAACCAGTTGCATCACCACCTGGTATGGCAACTGCTTGGCATCCGACCGTAAGACGCTACAGAGGGTAGTGCGTACGGCCGAGTACATCACTGGGGCCAAGTTTGCTGCCATCCAGGACCTCTATACTAGGCAGTGTCAGAGGAAGGCCCAAAAAAATTCAAAGACCAAAGTCATAGACTGTTCTCTTTGCTACCCCGCGGCAATCGGAATTGGAGTGCCAAGTATAGGTCCAAAAGGCTCCTTAACAGCTTCTACCCCCAAGCCATAAGACTGGTGAACAATTACCCAGGCTATTTGTATTGAAACCCCCCCCCCCCCCCCCCCCTTTTTTTACACTGCTGCTACTCCCTGTTTATTATCTATGCATAGTCACTTTACCCCTATCTACATGTACATATTACCTCAACTACCTCGACTAACCTGTACCCCCGCACATTGACTCAGTACCAGTACCCCCTGTATATAGCCTCGTTATTGCTATTTTATTGTATTACATTTTAAAACTTTATTTAGTAAATATTTTCTGAACTCTTATTTTCTAAAAACAGCATTGTTGGTTAAGGGCTTGTAAGTAAGCATTTCAGGGTAAGATTGTACAATACCTGTTGTATTCGACACGTGACGAATAACATTTGATTTGAGATAACAGTGCAGTGAGAGAAGACAGTTACAAAGGTCCAGATACAACCATTATGAACAGAACAACAGGTACATGGTCAGGTACTTGGCCCCCAGTCTTCCACGTAGAAGATTCTACTCAATAGAAGACAAGACAGAGAGATTCTACTCAATAGAAGACAAGACAGAGAGATTCTACTCAATAGAAGACAAGACAGAGAGATTCTACTCAATAGAAGACAAGACAGAGAGATTCTACTCAATAGAAGACAAGACAGAGAGATTCTACTCAATAGAAGACAAGACAGAGAGATTCTACTCAATAGAAGATAAAACAGAGAGATTCTACTCAATAGAAGACAAGGCAGAGAGATTCTACTCAATAGAAGACAAGACAGAGAGGTTCTACTCAATAGAAGACAAGACAGAGAGATTCTACTCAATAGAAGATAAGACAGAGAGATTCTACTCAATAGAAGACAAGACAGAGAGATTCTACTCAATAGAAGACAAGACAGAGAGATTTGACTCAAAGGTACCACCTGGTCCCATTACAACCTCCCATTTGATCAGATTTTCCACCTCGGTTATTATGTGTTTCTGTCCTCTTTAGCTGGTATCTTTCCTAGTAGCCTATCTCTCCTCTGGTATATCCTCTGTTCTCTCCTCTGTCCTCTCCTCTGTCCTCTCCTCTGTTCTCTCCTCTGTTCTCTCCTCTGTCCTCTCCTCTGTCCTCTCCTCTGGTCTCTCCTCTGTCCTCTCATCTGTCCTCTCCTGTGTCCTCTCCTGTGTCCTCTCCTCTGTCCTCTCCTCTGTTCTCTCCTGTGTCCTCTCCTCTGTCCTCTCCTCTGTTCTCTCCTCTGTCCTCTCCTCTGTCCTCTCCTCTGTTCTCTCCTCTGTCCTCTCCTCTGTCCTCTCCTCTGGTCTCTCCTCTGTCCTCTCCTCTCTTCTCTCATCTGTCCTCTCCTGTGTCCTCTCCTGTGTCCTCTCCTGTGTCCTCTCCTCTGTCCTCTCCTCTGTTCTCTCCTCTGTTCTCTCATCTGTCCTCTCCTGTGTCCTCTCCTCTGTCCTCTCCTCTGTCCTCTCCTCTGTCCTCTCCTCTGTCCTCTCCTCTGTCCTCTCCCCTGTTCTCTCATCTGTCCTCTCCTCTGTCCTCTCCTCTGTCCTCTCCTCTGTTCTCTCCTCTGTTCTCTCCTCTGTCCTCTCCTCTGTCCTCTCCTCTGGTCTCTCCTCTGGTATCTCCTCTGTTCTCTCATCTGTTCTCTCCTTTGTCCTCTCCTCTGGTATCTCCTCTGGTATCTCCTCTGGTATCTCCTCTGTCCTCTCCTCTGGTATCTCCTCTGTTCTCTCCTTTGTCCTCTCCTGTGTCCTCTCCTCTGTCCTCACATCTGGTATCTCCTCTGTTCTCTCCTTTGTCCTCTCCTCTGTTCTCTCCTTTGTCCTCTCCTCTGTTCTCTTCTCTGTCCTCTCCTCTGTTCTCTTCTCTGTCTTCTCTTCTTCTCTGTCTTCTCCTCTGTCCTCTCCTCTGTCCTCTCCTCTGTTCTCTCCTCTGTCCTCTCCTCTGTCCTCTCCTCTGTCCTCTCCTCTGTCCTCTCCTCTGTCCTCTCCTCCGTTCTCTCATCCGTCCTCTCCTCTGTTTTCTCCTCTGTCCTCTCTTCTTCTCTGTCTTCTCCTCTGTCCTCTCCTCTGTCCTCTCCTCTGTTCTCTCTTCTGTTCTCTCCTCTGTCCTCTCATCTGTTCTCTCCTCTGTCCTCTCTTCTTCTCTGTCTTCTCATCTGTTCTCTCCTCTGTTCTCTCATCTGTCCTCTCCTCTGTCCTCTCCTCTGTCCTCTCCTCTGTCCTCTCCTCTGTCCTCTCTTCTTCTCTGTCTTCTCATCTGTTCTCTCCTCTGTCCTCTCCTCTGTCCTCTCTTCTGTTCTCTCCTCTCTCCTCTCATCTGTTCTCTCCTCTGTCCTCTCTTCTTCTCTGTCTTCTCATCTGTTCTCTCCTCTGTTCTCTCATCTGTCCTCTCATCTGTCCTCTCCTCTGTCCTCTCCTCTGTTCTCTCCTCTGTCCTCTCTTCTTCTCTGTCTTCTCATCTGTTCTCTCCTCTGTCCTATCTTCTTCTCTGTCTTCTCATCTGTTCTCTCCTCTGTCCTCTCATTTGTCCTCTCATATGCCCTCTCCTCTGTTCTCTCATATGTCCTCTCCTCTGTCCTCTCCTCTGTCATCTCCTCTGTCCTCTCCTCTGTCCTCTCCTCTGGTCTCTCCTCTGTTCTCTCATCTGTCCTTTCCTGTGTCCTCTCCTCTGTCCTCTCCTCTGTCCTCTCCCCTGTTCTCTCATCTGTCCTCTCCTCTGTCCTCTCCTCTGTCCTCTCCTCTGGTCTCTCCTCTGTCCTCTTCTCTGTTCTCTCATCTGTTCTCTCCTTTGTCCTCTCCTCTGGTATCTCCTTTGTCCTCTCCTGTGTCCTCTCCTCTGGTATCTCCTCTGTCCTCACATCTGGTATCTCCTCTGTCCTCTCCTCTGTCCTCTCCTCTGTTCTCTCCTTTGTCCTCTCCTCTGTTCTCTTCTCTGTCCTCTCATCTGTCCTCTCCTCTGTTCTCTTCTCTGTCTTCTCTTCTTCTCTGTCTTCTCCTCTGTCCTCTCCTCTGTTCTCTCTTCTGTCCTCTCCTCTGTCCTCTCCTTTGTTCTCTCCTCTGTCCTCTCTCTTCTTCTCTGTCTTCTCATCTGTTCTCTCCTCTGTCCTATCTTCTTCTCTGTCTTCTCATCTGTTCTCTCCTCTGTCCTCTCATTTGTCCTCTCATATGCCCTCTCCTCTGTTCTCTCATATGTCCTCTCCTCTGTCCTCTCCTCTGTCATCTCCTCTGTCCTCTCCTCTGTCCTCTCCTCTGGTCTCTCCTCTGTTCTCTCATCTGTCCTTTCCTGTGTCCTCTCCTCTGTCCTCTCCTCTGTCCTCTCCCCTGTTCTCTCATCTGTCCTCTCCTCTGTCCTCTCCTCTGTCCTCTCCTCTGGTCTCTCCTCTGTCCTCTTCTCTGTTCTCTCATCTGTTCTCTCCTTTGTCCTCTCCTCTGGTATCTCCTTTGTCCTCTCCTGTGTCCTCTCCTCTGGTATCTCCTCTGTCCTCACATCTGGTATCTCCTCTGTCCTCTCCTCTGTCCTCTCCTCTGTTCTCTCCTTTGTCCTCTCCTCTGTTCTCTTCTCTGTCCTCTCATCTGTCCTCTCCTCTGTTCTCTTCTCTGTCTTCTCTTCTTCTCTGTCTTCTCCTCTGTCCTCTCCTCTGTTCTCTCTTCTGTCCTCTCCTCTGTCCTCTCCTTTGTTCTCTCCTCTGTCCTCTCCTTTGTTCTCTCCTCTGTCCTCTCCTCTGTCCTCTCCTCTTTCCTCTCCTCTGTTCTCTCCTCTGTCCTCTCCTCTGTTTTCTCCTCTGTCCTCTCTTCTTCTCTGTCTTCTCATCTGTTCTCTCCTCTGTCCTCTCCTCTGTCCTCTCCTCTGTCCTCTCCTCTGTCCTCTCTTCTGTCCTCTCATCTGTTCTCTCCTCTGTCCTCTTATTCTCTGTCTTCTCATCTGTTCTCTCCTCTGTCCTCTCATCTGCCCTCTCCTCTGTTCTCTCATCTGTCCTCTCATCTGTCCTCTCCTCTGTCCTCTCCTCTGTCATCTCCTCTGTCCTCGCCTCTGTTTTCTCCTCTGTCCTCTCCTTTCTCCTCTCCTCTGTCCTCTCCTCTGTTCTCTCCTCTGTTCTCTCCTCTGTCCTCTCCTCTGTTCTCTCCTCTGTTCTCTAACGCAAAGGAAGGAGCTCTATGCTGCTGCTGTAACTGTAGTCTAATACAATGCAGCTAATCAATTATTGACGAGTAGCTCGGCACTCATTTGCAGTTCAATTATTAAGAGGGCTGATCATTAGAATGGTCTGGTGATGAATCCACTGTGGAGTGCTCTATAGGACAGTAATGTGTGAGAAAAATGCCAGGTGTGTGTGTGTGTGTGTGTGTGTGTGTGTGTGTGTGTGTGTGTGTGTGTGTGTGTGTGTGTGTGTGTGTGTGTGTGTGCATTCACATCCGTCAAGACAACACTGCTGTATTATCTGAAAGCACATATCACTTCGACTGCTTTCTGCCTGCCACTGTAATTCTCCATCTGGGTTTGAGAGAGTTTGACTATGTGTTTCATAGCCAGTCCAGGGTGGGGGTGATTTGTGACTGCACACCCACACAGTTCAGTCCATCCCTGTAAGTGACTTGTTACATCAGTCATGATGCAGCAGGCAGGCAGCAGCGGTGTCACAGCGATGTAACACACAGGGCCCTTTCACAGTCTCTCTATCACAATACCATGACAACACAGCTAGGATAAATATCTCCTCACAATACCATGACAATACGATGAGGAGATACCAGCTAGGATAAATATCTCCTCACAATACCATGACAATACCATGAGGAGATACCAGCTTGGATAAATATCTCATCACAATACCATGACAATACGATGAGGAGATACCAGCTAGGATAAATATCTCATCACAATACCATGACAATACGATGAGGAGATACCAGCTAGGATAAATATCTCATCACAATACCATGACAATACGATGAGGAGATACCAGCTAGGATAAATATATCCTCAGCTCTCTAGCTCCGTACAATGCTCAAGCCACCAACAAGTATTATGTCTCTACGCACACACTCACACATACTACACTGACACTCCAACACACACACACACACACACACACACACACACACACACACACACACACACACACACACACACACACACACACACACACACACACACACACACACACACACACACACAATACATACTCACAGACACACAAAACGCACACACACACACACATATTGACAACACTTTCTTCTTCTCTCTCTCTCCCCCTCTCTCTCTCCCCCCTCTCTCTCTCCCCCCCTCTCTCTCTCTCGGTCGCTCTCTCCCCCTCTCTTCCCCTCTCTCTGTCTCTCTGTCTCTCTCCCCCTCTCTTTCTCCCTCGCTCACTCCCTCTCTATCTCTCTCCCTCTCTCTCTCGCGCTTTCTCTTACACACACACACACACACACACACACACACACACACACACACACACACACACACACACACACACGCACTAACCCACAAGTCACATCAGCATCCTTCCAGTGTCACCATGCTGTCTGGGTCTTCTGCTGTGTGAGGACAGAGTCATGTCCCTAGGGCAGACAGGCAGGCAGGCGGGCAGACACAATGACTCACACATGCACACACACATGCACACACACACACACACACACACACACACACACACACACACACACACACACTCACGCTCACGCACACACGCACACATACACAAGAACACACACGTACAAGTACACGCACACATGCTAACACTGCAGTGCATAAAGTGTGGTGAGTAGTTGGTTCAAAGCGAGAGAAATAAAATAGTTTTGAACAAATTAATTTCTTCAAAAATGAAGGAGAAGCAGCAGAGAGTGAGAGAGAGAGAGAGAGAGAGAGAGAGAGAGAGAGAGAGATAGCTATATTTCATTATATATATTTTTCTTCTTAGTTTATATTTCATATACTTAGCTAATGCAGTTAATTTAGCCGACTCAACAACTTGAATCAAATAAAGAGGAAATGCGATGTATGTTAGCTGGCTGGCTAACACGGAACCCAAACCGGCTGCGCGTGTGGGCCATCGTGCATACATTTACTTTGTCCCCCACACCAAACGCGATCACGACACACAGGTTAAAATATCAAAACAAACTCTGAATCAATTATATTAATTTGGGGACAGGTCGAAAAGCATTAAACATTTATGGCAATTTAGCTAGTTAGCTTGCACTTGCTAGCTAATTTGTCCTGGGATATAAACATTGAGTTTACCTGAAATGCACAAGATCCTCTACTTTGACAATTAATCCACACATAAAAACGGTCAACCGAATCGTTTCTAGTCATCTCTCCTCCTTCCAGGCTTTTTCTTCTCTTGACTTTATATTGCGATTAGCAACTTTCATAAATTAGGTGCATTACCGCCACTGACCTAGTTCGTCTTTCAGTCACGCATGTGGGTATAACCAATGAGGAGATGGCACGTGGGTACCTGCTTCTATAACCAATGAGGAGATGGTACGTGGGTACCTGCTTCTATAAACCAATGAGGAGATGGGAGAGGCAGGACTTGCAGCGCGATCTGCGTCAGAAATAGAACTGATTTCTATTTTAGCCCTTGGCAACGCAGACGCTCATTGGCGCGTGCGAGCAGTGTGGGTGCAATAATTGAATAACATAGATTTCAAAATGTATTTTGCAACGCTCGCGCACGCGACGCGAGAGGTGTGGTCAGCCTGTAAGGTTATCCAACACTGCAACTCTTCCAAGTCAAGGTAACCTTTCTGTTTTATTAATGTCTTGCCACCGGGGCACGCCAGGGTAACTGCTAAAGGATGAGTCAATCAATACTGGATTGGATTATGGGTTTACTAACACATTACTTCTAGTGTATTGACTATAATGCTATTTTGGTGACAACAATGTGGGCTTTGTAGCAGTTAGCATTTATGGTATGAAGGCTTGGCTTGGAGAGGTTTTTCCGCCTGGTAACAGACATCTGTTGTGTTGTGCACTGAAGTACACAAGCAAGGTGAAAAGGTGAAAGGAGGAGAGCGCCTCGATGCGAGAAGGAAGTGAAGATGCTTTATGTTGCTGTTACGATCAGGGGTTTATTCATTCCGCTGACTCTGTTGCAAAACCTTTCTTAAACGGAAGCAAACGGGGAGGGACCTACCTGAATTAGTCCAATAGAAACTAATGATTTCCTCCTAGATCAGCTCGATGCAGGCAAGAGTGTGCAAGGTGGTATTGAATATGTCACTGTCCATCATTTACATTTTACATTTTAGTCATTTAGCAGACGCTCTTATCCAGAGCGACTTACAGTAGAGTGCATACATTTTATTACATTTTTTACATACTGAGACAAGGATATCCCTACCGGCCAAACCCTCCCTAACCCGGACGACACTATGCCAATTGTGCGTCGCCCCACGGACCTCCCGGTTGCGGCCGGCTGCGACAGAGCCTGGGCGCGAACCCAGAGATTCTGGTGGCGCAGCTAGCACTGCGATGCAGTGCCCTAGACCACTGCGCCACCCGGGAGGCTTGATTACTCCAATTAGTCTCTCAACCTTTTGCACCTACATTATAAACTTTTATTTGTAAGCTAGGTTGTAGCAACCTCATGATGGGTATACGGGATATTTGAGTATCATGTAGCTGCCTAAACCTATTGATGTTACATTGAGCTGGGTGAATGGAATATGAATGACAGTCATCCAATATGCTGTAATAAAAATAAGGCCATGCTCAGGAAAAAATGTCCTCCCTCATCTTAAACGGCACGACCGCCACTGGTAGACACAAACCGCAAAATCTCCACACACACACTCGCACAGTCTACTCAGCATGCAGTGTCTTTGTTTGAGCTACTGATAATAGAGAGAGAGAGAGAGAGAGAGAGAGAGAGAAGATGGACCCACTGGTTTGGCTAGAAATTCAGAAGGAAATTATCTCAACAGAGAAAAATTCCTCCTGTGTGCTACCTATATCCCCCCACTAGAATCCCCATACTTTAATGAAGACAGCTTCTCCATCCTGTAATGAACACGATAGGAGACAGAGAGCTGGCTTCAAGCGCAGACCGCAGCAGGTGTTTATTGTAAAGGACCACAGGAGGAGGTAGGTAGCTGGGTCCAGGGGCAGGCAGAAGGTCATACACAGTAGATCCAAAATGGCAACAGTACAAGGCAGGGAATAAGCAAACAGCGTTGTGAGTGAGGCAGGCAAAAACTATCATACACGGGAGGAGTGAAGAACGGGGAAAAAACAGAGCTCCGAAAGAAGTGTGTCTCAAAACAAACAATACCTCACAGTGATGGGGTGCAAGGACCTGAATTAAATAGAGTGGGATGATGATATACAGGTGTGTGAACAGGTGATTAGAATTCAGGTGATTGGGATCTGGAGAGTGAGCTGGAAAGTGAGCTGTGTTCAGGGGATCTAAGTGTTTGGGAGTGTGAGTTGGAAGCAGACATTACACATCCTGGAGGGGGAAGTCAATCAGGCTAGTATGTGGCAACCTAAATATCAGAACTGGACAAGAACCTGACACCCTCAGCACACAGGGGGACAAACACCTACCTGGAGGTGACAGCATCCCTCCCCATATGCCCCCCTAGTCACAACTACGACAACATAACCAACAAAAACGGGTCACAACTCCTGCAGCTCTGTCACACTCTGGGTATGTACATAGTCAATGGTAGGCTTTGAGGGGACTCCTACGGTAGGTACACCTAAATTTCATCTCTTGGCAGTAGTACTGTAGACTACTTTATCACTGACCTCAACCCAGAGTCTCTCAGAGCGTTCAGAGATAGGGGTTCACTGACACCCCTATCAGATCACAGAAAATTAACAACAATGACAAATGGTTTGATAAAGAATGCAAAAACCTAAGAAAGAAATTGAGAAACCTATCCAACCAAAAACATAGACCCAGAAAACCTGAGCCTACAGTACACCTTCACTATGGTGAATCACTTAAATGATACAGAAATACACGACGGAAAAAGAAGCAAAAGCACGTCAGAAATCAGCTCAATGTGAGTGAAGAATCCATAGATTCTAACCACTTCTGGGAAAATTGGAAAACACTAAACAAACAACAACACAAAGAGTTATCTATCTAAAACGGAGATGTATGGATAAACCACTTCTCCAATCTTTTAGGCCCTAAATCAAAGAATGAACAGCAAAAACATATACATGATCAAATACAAATCTTAGAATCAACTATTAAAAACTACCAGAACCCACTGGATTTTCCAGATGCATTGAATGAACTACAGGACAAAATACAAACCCTCCAACCCAAAAAGGCTTGTGGTGTTGATGGTATCCTAAATGAAATGATCAAATATACTGACCACAAATTCCAATTGGCTATACTTAAACTCTTTAACAGTATCCTTAGCTTTGGCATCTTCCCCAATATTTGGAACCAAGGACTGATCACCCCAATCCACAAAAGTGGAGACAAATTTGACCCCAATAACTACCGTGGGATATGCGCCAACAGCAACCTTGGGGAAATCCTCTGCATTATCATTAACAGCAGACTCGTACATTTCCTCAGTGAAAACAATGTACTGAGCAAATGTCAAATTGTTTTTTTTACCAAATTACTGTATGACAGACCAAGTTTTCACCCTAAATACACTAATTTACAAACAAACTAGAACAAAGGCAAAGTCTTCTCATGCTTTGTTGATTTCAAAAAAAGCTTTTGAATCAATTTGGCATAAGGGTCTGCTATTCAAATTTATGGAAAGTGGTATTTTGGGAAAAACATACGACATTATAAAATCCATGTTAGATTGGCAAAGAACACACTAATTTCTTTCCACAGGGCCGTGGGGTGAGACAGGGATGCAGCTTAAGCCCCATCCTCTTCAACATACATATAAACGAATTGGCGAGGGCACTAGAACAGTTTGCAGCACCCGGCTTCACCCTACTAGAATCTGATGTCAAATGTCTGCTGTTTGCTGATGATCTGGTGCTTCTGTCCCCAACCAAGGAGGGCCTACAGCAGCACCTAGATCTTCTGCACAGATTCTGTCAGATCTGGGCCCTGACAGTAAATCTCAGTAAGACAAAAATAATGGTGTACCAAAAAAGGTCCAGTTGTCAGGACGACAAATTTCATCGAGACACCATTGCCCTAGAGCACAAAAAAAACAATATATACCTCGGCCTAAGCATCAGCGCCAAAGGTAACATCCAAAAGGCAAGAAGGGCCTTCTATGCCATCAGAAGGAACATAAAATGCAATATACCAATCTGTTATAGAGCCCATTTCCCTTCATGGTTTTGAGGTCTGGGATCTGCTCACCAACCAATATTTCATAAAATGGGACAAACACCAAATTGATACTCTGCATGCAGAAGTCTGCAAAAATATCCTCATACAACGTAAGACACCAAATAATATATGCAGAGCAGAATTAGGCCGATAACCGCTAATTATAAAAATCCAGAAAAGAGATGTTAAATTCTACAACCACCTAAAAGGAAGCGATTCCCAAACCTTCCATAACAAAGCCATCACCTAGAGAGATGAACCTGGAGAAGAGCCCCCAAAGCAAGCTGGTCCTGGGGCTCTGTTCACAAACACACCCCACAGAGCCCCAGGACAGCAACAAAATTAGACCCAACCAAATCACGAGAAAACAAAAAGATAATTACTCGACACATTGGAAAGAATGAACAAAAAAACAGAAAACTAGAATGCTATTTGGCCCTAAACAGAGAGTACACAGTGGCAGAATAACTGAATAGAACAGCAGCCTCCGGTAAGACAAGGGGTGGCAGTCTATGTATATTTGTAAATAACAGCTGGTGCATGAAATCTAAGGAAGTCTCAAGGTGTTTCTCGCCTGAGATAGAGTATCTCATGATAAGCTGTAGTCCACACTATTAACCAAGAGAGTTTTCATCTATATTCTTTGTAGCTGTCTATATACCACCACAAACAAGATGCTGGCAGTAAGAGCGCACTCAATGAGCTATATACCGCCATAAGCGAACAGGAAAACGTTCAACCAGAGGCGGCGCTTCGAGGCAAGCAACACTGAAACATGCATGAGAGCATCAGCTGTTCCGGACAACTGTGTGATCATGCTCTCCGTAGCCGATGTGAGTAAGACCTTTAAACAGGTCAACATTCACAAGGCCACTGGGCCAGACGGATTACCAGGACATGTACTCCGAGCATGCGCTGACCAACTGGCAAGTGTCTTCACTGACATTTTCAACCTGTCCCCAACTGAGTCTGTAATACCAACATGTTTCAAGCAGACCACCATAGTCCATGTGCACAAGAACACTAAGGTAACCTTCCTAAATGACTACCGACCCGTAGCACTCACGTCTGTAGCCATGAAATGCTTTGAAAGGCTGGTAATGGCTCACATCAACACCGTTATCCCAGAAACCTTAGACCCACTCCGATTTGTGAGAATACTATTCATTGACTACAGCTCAGCTTTCAACACCATAGTGTCCTCAAAGCTGATCACTAAGGTAAGGACCCTGGGACTAAACACCTCCCGCTGCAGCTGGATCCGAGACTTCCTGACGGGCCGCCCCCAGGTGGTAAAGGTAGGTAACAACACATCTGGCACGCTGATTCTCAACACGGGGACCCCTCAGGGGTGCGTGCTCAGTCCCTTCCTGTACTCCCTGTTCACTCATGACTGCATAGCCAGGCACGACTCCAACACCACCATCAAGTTTGCCAATGACACAACAGTGGTAGGCCTGATCACTGACAATGATGAGACAGCCTATAGGGAGGAGGTCAGAGACCTGGACGTGTGGTGCCAGGACAACAACCTCTCCCTCAACATGATCAAGACAAAGAAGATAATTGTGGACTACTGGAAAAGGAGGACCAAGCACCCCCCCATTCTCATCGACGGGGCTGTAGTGGAACAGGTATAATTTGATTTGATTTGACCACTGTGACTGACATAAACTTAAGGGAAATCTTTGACTATGTACAGACTTAGTGAGCATAGCCTTGCTATTGAGAAACGCCGCCGTAGGCAGACCTGGCTCTCAAGAGAAGACAGGCTATGTGCACACTGTCCACAAAATGAAGAGGAAACTGAGCTGCACTTCCTAACCTCCTGCCAAATGTATGACCATATTCGAGACACATATATCCCTCAGATTTCACAGACCCTCAAAGAATTTGAAAACAAACCCAATTTTGATAAACTCCCATATCTATTGGGTGAAATACCACAGTTTGCCATCACAGCAGCAATATGTGTGACCTGTTGCCACAAGAAAAGGGAAACCAGTGAAGAACAAACACCACTGTAAATACAACCCATATTTATGTTTATTTATTTTCCCTTTCATACTTTAACTATTTGCGCATAATATGACATTTGAAATGAGTGTAATGTTTACTGTTAATTTTTTATTGTTTATTTCACTTTTGTTTATTATCTTTTTCACTTGCTTTGGTAATGTAAACATGTTTCCCATGACAATAATGCCCCTTAAATTGAACTGAGAGAGAGAGAGAGAGAGAGAGAGAGAGAGAGAGAGAGAGAGAGAGAGAGAGAGAGAGAGAGAGAGAGAGAGAGAGAGAGAGAGAGAGAGAGAGAGAGAGAGAGAGAGAGAGAGAGAGAGAGAGAGAGAGAGAGAGAGAGAGAGAGAGAGAGAGAGAGAGAGAGAGAGAGAGAGAGAGAGAGAGAGAGATATGTATGTATGTCTCAGCGATAGAGCCAAAAATTCCCCTTGTGTTTATCACGGAGCGTTTTTATGACATCATCTCAGAGGCTTTAGATATTACATAACGACAGTGTCATGCAGAAAGCCTCTTATTGCAACTGCCACACTTTTATCGCCATGCTACAAATGGCTTTAATTACAACACATCTCCATAGGGGTGTTGCACAGTAGCTGTGCTGTGGCAGTGTAATCATACAGCGATGAGGCAGCTGCAACGTTCTGTTTTATTTTGTTAGGTAAACACATTAGAGTCTGGCCAACCTGAACCACAATGGCACAGGGTTGTGTCCCAAATAGCACCTTATTCCCTATATAGTGTACTACTTTAGTAATGGCACCCTATTCCCTATATAGTGTACTACTTTAGTAATGGCACCCTATTCCCTATATATGTTACTACTTTAGTACATTTCTTTAGGGCGGCAGGTAGCCTAGTGGTTAGAACGTTGAACTAGCAACCCGAAAGGTTACTGGATCAAATCCCTAAACTGACAAGGTAAGAATCTGTCATTGTGCCCCTGAACAAGGCTGTTAACCCTATATATTCCTTGTTCCTAGTTCATCATTATAAATAAGAATTTGTTCCTAACTGACTTGCCTAGTAAAATAATGCACTATATAAGGTATTGGGTGCCATTTGGGAGGAAACCAGGGAATGGTGGAAGTCCGTCTACAATTTCATTAATCATTGAACACATTTATTTGGGATTAGTGACTGGAAGTGAGATGTACAGCTACGTCACAGGAGTAGAACTGTGAAGGTAGTTTGAAGTGAAAGATAAAGAGAGAGAAAAGGAAAGATAAGAGGATAAAGACTAAGTAACAGGTGGGGACAGATGAGAGTGAAGAAAGGAGGTGTAGAATGGGGTTAAACAAGGGCCCCCGTCCCTCCATTCTCCCCATCCCCCTATCACGAATTCATGCTGAAGTGGCAGGTGGTCCTATAAGCCTGGGATGACAGGTGTGAGCCAGGACAACAAGGACCAGGTTGTGTTCCAAACAACACCCTATTCCCTTTCACTACATTTGTCCAGGGCCAATAGGGCTCTGGTCAAAGGTAGTGCACTATGTAGGGAATAGGGTGCCATTTGGGACGCACTCCTATACTCCTTCGTTCCAGAAATCACCTGTGAACGTGGCATATCCTGTGTAGAGGGCCAATAACATGAAGTGTGTGCGCTGAACGCCTGTTAGGCACATCCTACATCCTAATTACACAGCCTGGTGAATAACACCTGTCCACCAGCCACGCACACACCTGTCCACCTGCCACACCTGTCCTGTAGTTGAGCTTTCTCATCTTAGTATTAACAGTCTTAGTGTCTTTTTTTTATTGACCTGGTTAGAGCCTGGTTAGAGCCTGGTTAGAGCCTGATGAGACAACTATTAAGAAGAAGAGAGAAAGAGAATTAGAGATAAATAGAGTGATAGCGAGAGAGAGAAAGAGAGAAGGAGAGAGAATGAGGGAGTGCGAGAGCGGAGAGGAGAGATAATGAGGGAGTGAGAGAGAGGAGAGAAGGAGAGAGAATGAGGGAGTGGGAGAAGAGAAAGAGAGAGAATGAGGGTGAGAGAGAAGAGAGAAGGAGAGAGAATGAGGGAGTGAGAGAGGGAAGAGAGAGAATGATGGAGTGTGAGAGAGAGAAGGAGAGAGATTGAGGGCAAGAAAGAGAGAGAAGGAGAGAGAATGAGGGCAACAGAGAGAGTGAGAAAGGGAGAGAGAGAAATGGAGAAGGAGGGAGAAGGAGGGCTGCAGCGGGCTGTCCCACCTTCACAGAGCAGAATCAATTTGTTTTCAGGTCCTACTAGAACACAAACAATAGTTTGTCATTGAGGGAACAGCTTAGTGAACACAGTCTAGATGAATCATGCTGATTACAGCTGCAGCCCCGCTGCTACAGAACACGAAGACAGGAAGGCAGAAAGGCAGGCAGGCAGGAAAGAAGAAAGGAAGGAAGGAAGGAAGGAAGGAAGGAAGGAAGGAAGGAAGGAAGGAAGGAAGGAAGGAAGGAAGGAAGGAAGGAAGGAAGGAAGGAAGGAAGGAAGGAAGGAAGGAAGGAAGGAAGGAAGGAATATATATATAGTGCACTACTTTAGACCAGAGCCCTATTCCCTATATAGTGCACTACTTTGGACCAGAGCCCTATTCCCTATATAGTGCACTACTTCTGACCTGGGCCCTTATAGACACAGGCAGGCAGAAGGGTAAATGCTACTGTATAACATCTGGGAAAGACTCCTGCAATGTTGGGCACAAGTAGGTCAAATTCATTAGTGTACACCATAGCAAAACGTTCTGAAAAGAAAAATGAAAACAAGCAATTCTTATTGGACAAATTCAGGTAGGTCCCTCCCCATTTTGGCTCGTTTTCTTCCTTTTGGTACCTAATGAATATTAAGCGTTCTGAGTCTGGACCAATGTTAATCCCTCCCTAATTATCTCACTCTCTCTTCTATCTCGCTATGTTCTCTGTTCTCCCTAACCTTAAGCTCTATTGGCTCTACCAGTGGAGTTTTCCTGGCTTTGGTGTGATTTTCAAACACTCCTTCAGAATCAATGCTCTATCTCATGCATGGCTGTCTGCTTTCTCTCTTATTTATCCCTCCCTCCCTCCCTCCCTCTCGCACTCTGTCACTCTGTCGCTCTCTTTGTCTCTCTCTCTTTCTCGCTCTCTCTCTCTCTCTCTCTCTCTCTCGCTCTCTCTCTCTCTCTATGTCTCTCTCTCTCTTGCGCTCTCTCTCTCTCTCTCTCTCTACCTACCTCTTTACGTCTCTCTCTACCTTGCTACGTCTCTCTTTATGTATCTCACTCTCACTCTCCTTCAGTTATCCTCTTCCTCCAGGAAATAAGACCCCCCTCAACACAATAAAATGTCCTCAAGCATACATACACTAAATAATGAACTAATCAGCGTTGTATAATGTAGGCCAAAGCAGACCAAAAAGCTGTCTGGGCACAAATATTAGAAGATGTACTTCGACACTCACTCTACTGTCCTCACATTCACCCCGGTATGGTCATACACACACACATCTTTCTCGCAGACACTCACGCAGATATGCACAGACACACACATACACAAGGTAGTTTAAATGATTAATCGGGATCCAAGGTGACAGTATCAATCATTAACATGCTGTCCGTCTCTCTTCACCCCTCCTTCCATCCCTCCCTCCCACCACCTCTCCCTCCTTCCATGCCTCCCTCCCTCTCTCCCTCTCTCCCTCCCTCCTTGACTCCCTCCATCCCTCCCTCCCTCCAACCTTCCCTCCCTCTGCATTTGGCACAGGTGGAAATGGTTGCAGCCTTCATCTAAGTGCCGGACCGGAGCACTCCTCTTCAACAGCAGCACAGTGGAGAAGAGGGAACAACTTGAAGAGGACCTACATAAGCATCACGTTGTACACCGTGAACACGGACCTACTCCCCACTGCTTACACAAGACTGCAAGATCAACAACTAAAAGGCCAACATGGCTTATCAAACAGCACTGCTGCAGCTCAAAGGGCAACGTGGAATATATTCATAAGTGCATCTCAAATGGCACACTACTCCAAATATAGTGCACTACTTTACACAAGAGTCCTATGGGCTACGGTCAAAAGTAATGCACTATAAAGGGAGTGGGGTGTCATTTGAGAAGCAGCCATTGTGTTGGAAAAGAGACTGAGGGGCCTATGTTTGGGCTGTGTAAGCCTAGTAGCCAGGATCTGTGTTGGGCTGTGTAAGCCTAGTAGCCAGGATCTGTGTTGGGCTGTGTAAGCCTAGTAGCCAGGATCTGTGTTGGGCTGTGTAAGCCTAGTAGCCAGGATCTGTGTTGGGCTGTGTAAGCCTAGTAGCCAGGATCTGTGTTGGGCTGTGTAAGCCTAGTAGCCAGGATCTGTGTTGGGCTGTGTAAGCCTAGTAGCCAGGATCTGTGTTGGGCTGTGTAAGCCTAGTATCCAGGATCTGTGTTGGGCTGTGTAAGCCTAGTAGCCAGGATCTGTGTTGGGCTGTGTAAGCCTAGTAGACAAGGATCGGTGTTGGGCTGTGTAAGCCTAGTAGACAAGGATCGGTGTTGGGCTGTGTAAGCCTAGTAGCCAGGATATGTGTTGGGCTGTGTAAGCCTAGTAGCCAGGATCTATGTTTGGGCTGTGTAAGCCTAGTAGCCAGGATCTGTGTTGGGCTGTGTAAGCCTAGTAGCCAGGATCTGCCAGAACCAGAACTCCCCTATTGAATAATTGGCTAAAGCACTGATATGAATACTGTATCAAGAATGCCTTGTGTTACACATTGTAGAAATGAACAATCGTCTCCACAGGTTCTGTAATATTTGAGAGAGAGATGAGTAGTTACTCTACTGCACTGCAGCGTCAGCCTAAATCAACTCCTCTCCTTTCCTCCACTCTCCTCTCCTCTTCAGCCCTTTATCTCACTCCACTCCCCATAAGAGAGACACGACAACATTAGATTGGCAAACAAGCTCCTCTCCACTTCCTTCTACCAGACAGACAGGGAACAAGATGTTCTGCTGGCTGGGCCATCTATCATAAGAAGAGACACGGTTGCACACAGCAGACACATAGAACAAAGAAACTAGCCTTCTACAGTCACCCAAAGTCGTATCCATCTAACAGACAGGCAACATGTAGGCCAGAAACCCCTCTCGGGGATAAATAGCTGCCTTTCAGAACGACCTAGAGCAGGGGAAGCCAGCGGCAGCATTGTCTTCTGACCGGTGGCGTCATTCTAACAGCCTGACGTAAGACAATGCACCTGCAGATGAACCTGGTCTGCGTCCCAAATGGCAACCTATTCCTTGCACTTCCTTTGACCAAGGCCCATAGGGATGCATTATGTAGGGAATAGGGTGCCAATTGGGATACAGGCCTGGATGACGGTTGCCATTCACATTATAATTGTTTTATATATCAATTGTGAAAATTAAACATGTCAATGCAGGTAAATTGGAATGATTTGAGCAAAAATAACATTGTATCCTGGCTACCATAGCAGCTGTAAATATGGTATGATTTAAACATGACGACCAAATTAGCTAGAGACGGGAAGCAATTCTCATTCCATTAAATTATACAGTAACACCCTGATTACAGCTGAGGGAACAGAGCGAGGGAGAGAGAAGAGGGAGGGAGAAAGCAGAGGGAGGGAGTGAGAGGAGGGAGGGAGTGAGAGGAGGGAGGGAAATGAAGGATGGAGAGAGCAGAGGGAGGGAGAGAGAGGAGGGTGGGAGAGAGCAGGGGGAGAGAGAGAGAGAGAGAGAGAGAGAGAGAGAGAGAGAGAGAGAGAGAGAGAGAGAGAGAGAGAGAGAGAGAGGGGTAGAGAGAGAGAGAGGAGGGTGGGAGAAAGCAGGGGGAGAGAGAGAAAGAGAGAGAGAGAGAGAGAAAGAGAGAGCAGAAGGAGGGAGAGAGCAGAGAGAGAGCAGAAGGAGGGAGAGAGCAGAGGGAGGGAGGGAGAAAGAGAGGGAGAGAGGAGGCAGGGAGAGAGAGGAGGGAGGGAGAGAGCAGAGGGTTTGAGAGAGAGGAGGGATGGAGAGGAGAGGAGGGAGGGAGGGAGGGAGAGAGAGCAATTCTCATTCCATTAAATTAAACAGTAACACACCCTGATTACAGCTGAGGGAACAGAGCGAGGGAGAGAGAAGAGGGAGGGAGAAAGCAGAGGGAGGGAGGGAGTGAGAGGAGGGAGGGAGAGAGAGGAGGGAGGGAGAGGAAGGATGGAGAGAGCAGAGGGAGGGAGAGAGAGGAGGGTGGGAGAGAGCAGGGGGAGAGAGAGAGAGAGAGTGAGAGAGAGAGAGAGAGAGAGAGAGAGAGAGAGAGAGAGAGAGAGAGAGAGCAAGAGAGCAAGAGAGAGCAGAGGGAGGGAGAGAGGGAGAGAGGGAGAGAGCAGAGGAAGGGAGAGAGCAGAGGATAGGAGAGAGCGGCGGGAGGGAGGGAGAGAGCGGAGAGAGGGAGAGAGCGGAGAGAGGGAGAGAGAGGAGGGGGGGTAGAGAGAGAAGGGAGGGAACAGAGGGAGGGAGGGAGCGAGAGAGGAGGCAGGGAGAGAGAGGAGGGAGGGAGAGAGCAGAGGGTTTGAGAGAGAGGAGGGATGGAGAGGAGGAGAGGGAGGGAGGGAGGGAGGGAGGGAGGGAGGGAGGGAGGGAGGGAGGGAGGGAGGGAGGGAGGGAGGGGAGAGAGGAGAGATGGGAGGGAGAGAGAGGAGGGAGGGAGAGAGAAGGGAGGGAGAAATAAAAGGGAAGTAGAGAGCAGAAGAAGGGAGAGAGCAGAGGGAGGGAGTGAGCAGAGGTGAGGGAGAGAGCAGAGAGAGGGAGGGAGAGAGAGGGGGAGGGAGATAGAGGAGGGAGGAAGAGAGCAGAGGGAGGTAGAGAGCAGAGGGAGGGAGGAGAGAGAGAGACGGAGAGAGAGGGAGAGAGGAGGGAGGGGGCGAGAGAGGAGAGAGGGGGAGAACAAACAGAGGGAGAGAGAGAGGGAGGGGAGGCAGGGAGCAAGAGAGAGCAGAGGGAGGGAGAGAGCAGAGGAAGGGAGAGAGCAGAGGATAGGAGAGAGCGGCGGGAGGGAGGGAGAGAGCGGAGAGAGGGAGAGAAAGGAGGGAGGGAGCGAGCACAGGGAGAGAGAGAGGAAAGAGAGGAGGGAGGGAGAGAGAGAGGATGGAGGCAGGGAGCAGAGGGAGGGGGAGAGAGAGAGCTGGGAGGGAGGGGGAGGGAGAGAGAGAGAGAGAGAGAGAGAGAGAGGAGGCAGGGAGAGAGAGGAGGGAGAGAGAGAGGAGGGAGGGAGAGAGAGTGCAGAGGGAGGGAAGGAGAGAGCAAAGGGATGGAGGGAGGGAGAGAGAGAGGGGGTGGGAGAAAGCAGGGGGAGAGAGAGAAAGAGAGAGAGAGAGAAAGAGAGAGCAGAAGGAGGGAGAGAGCAGAGAGAGAGCAGAAGGAGGGAGAGAGCAGAGGGAGGGAGGGAGAGAGAGAGGGAGAGAGGAGGCAGGGAGAGAGAGGAGGGAGGGAGAGAGCAGAGGGTTTGAGAGAGAGGAGGGATGGAGAGGAGAGGAGGGAGGGAGGGAGGGAGAGAGAACAATTCTCATTCCATTAAATTAAACAGTAACACACCCTGATTACAGCTGAGGGAACAGAGCGAGGGAGAGAGAAGAGGGAGGGAGAAAGCAGAGGGAGGGAGGGAGTGAGAGGAGGGAGGGAGAGAGAGGAGGGAGGGAGAGGAAGGATGGAGAGAGCAGAGGGAGGGAGAGAGAGGAGGGTGGGAGAGAGCAGGGGGAGAGAGAGAGAGAGAGTGAGAGAGAGAGAGAGAGAGTGAGAGAGAGAGAGAGAGAGAGAGAGAGAGAGAGAGAGAGAGAGAGAGAGAGAGAGAGAGAGAGCAAGAGAGCAAGAGAGAGCAGAGGGAGGGAGAGAGGGAGAGAGGGAGAGAGCAGAGGAAGGGAGAGAGCAGAGGATAGGAGAGAGCGGCGGGAGGGAGGGAGAGAGCGGAGAGAGGGAGAGAGAGGAAGGGGGGTAGAGAGAGAAGGGAGGGAACAGAGGGAGGGAGGGAGGGAGCGAGAGAGGAGGCAGGGAGAGAGAGGAGGGAGGGAGAGAGCAGAGGGTTTGAGAGAGAGGAGGGATGGAGAGGAGGGAGGGAGGGAGGGAGGGAGGGAGGGAGGGAGGGAGGGAGGGAGGGAGGGAGGGAGGGGAGAGAGGAGAGATGGGAGGGAGAGAGAGGAGGGAGGGAGAGAGAAGGGAGGGAGAAATAAAAGGGAAGTAGAGAGCAGAAGAAGGGAGAGAGCAGAGGGAGGGAGTGAGCAGAGGTGAGGGAGAGAGCAGAGGGAGGGAGGGAGAGAGAGGGGGAGGGTGATAGAGGAGGGAGGAAGAGAGCAGAGGGAGGTAGAGAGCAGAGGGAGGGAGGGAGAGAGAGAGACGGAGAGAGAGGGAGAGAGGAGGGAGGGGGCGAGAGAGGAGAGAGGGGGAGAACAAACAGAGGGAGAGAGAGAGGGAGGGGAGGCAGGGAGCAAGAGAGAGCAGAGGGAGGGAGAGAGCAGAGGAAGGGAGAGAGCAGAGGATAGGAGAGAGCGGCGGGAGGGAGGGAGAGAGCGGAGAGAGGGAGAGAAAGGAGGGAGGGAGCGAGCACAGGGAGAGAGAGAGGAAAGAGAGGAGGGAGGGAGAGAGAGAGGATGGAGGCAGGGAGCAGAGGGAGGGGGAGAGAGAGAGCTGGGAGGGAGGGGGAGGGAGAGAGAGAGAGAGAGAGAGAGAGAGAGGAGGCAGGGAGAGAGAGGAGGGAGAGAGAGAGGAGGGAGGGAGGGAGAGAGAGTGCAGAGGGAGGGAAGGAGAGAGCAAAGGGATGGAGGGAGGGAGAGAGAGAGGGGAGGGAGGGAGCGAGCAGAGGGAGGGAGAGAGCAAATGGAGGGAGGGAGAGAGAAAGGAGAGGGAGGGAGGGAGGGAGGGAGGGAGGGAGGGAGGGAGGGAGGGAGGGAGGGAGGGAGGGAGGGAGGGAGGGAGGGAGGGAGGGAGGGAGGGAGGGAGGGAGGGAGGGAGGGAGGGAGAGAGGAGGCAGGGAGAGAGAGAGCAGAGGGAGGGAGAGAGCAAATGGAGGGAGGGAGGGAGGGAGGGAGGGAGGGAGGGAGGGAGGGAGGGAGGGAGGGAGGGAGGGAGGGAGGGAGGGAGAGAGGGAGAGAGTGAAAGGAGGGAGGGAGAGAGTGAAAGGAGGGAGGGAACGAGCAGAGGGAGGGAGAGAGCAAAGGGAGGGAAGGAGAGAGAGAGAGGAGGCAGGGAGAGAGAGGAGGGAGGGAGAGGGAGGGAGAGAGAGGAAAGAGAGGATGGAGGGAGAGAGAGAGGAGGGAGAGAGAGAGCAGAGGGAGGGAGGGAGAGAGAGAGAGGGGGAGGGAGAGGAGGCAGGGAGAGAGAGAGCAGAGAGAGGGAGAGAGCAGAGGAAGGGAGAGAGCGGCGGGAGGGAGAGAGCAGAGGGAGTGCGTGAGGGAGGGAGTGCGTGAGGGAGGGAGGGAGGGAGGGAGGGAGGGAGGGAGGGAGGGAGGGAGGGAGGGAGGGAACACATGAACAGAGAGATGGAGAGAAATAGAAAGAGATACAGGCCTACAGTTTACATTCTGTAGTGTGGATGTGAACATATTGATATTTTCACTTAATGATGAAGATGACCAAACTGATGATGGTGATGATGATGATCAATAAACGAACACACGCACGCAGGCCATCTCTGTCAAGGCTGGTCTCAGTTGGTGTGAGAGCATTTTTACTGCCCACAGATCTGTAACAGCAAACAGGGACACAACACACACACGAAAGCATGCACGCACATACTCACACACACACGCACATACACATCCATGCATACACCCACACACACATGCACAGTTACAGTTACAACAGGAGAAAGACTATGACTGCTAATTTCTCTCTCTCTCTCTCTCTCTCTCTCTCTCTCTCTCTCTCTCTCTCTCTCTCTCTCTCTCTCTCTCTCTCTCTCTCTCTCTCTCTCTCTCTCTCTCTCTCTCTCTCTCTCTCTCTCTCTCTCTCTCTCTCTCTCTCTCTCTCTCTCTCTCTCTCTCTCTCTCTCTCTCTCTCTCTCTCTCTCTCTCTCTCTCTCTCTCTCTCTCTCTCTCTCTCTCTCCAGACTAGCTCTGTCTCCAGTAATTAACTTCACACCTGGTTTGTTTTGCTTCATTAGCACAGTCGACTTCACTTAATTTTTAAACACTCCTCTTCCAGTATGACTCCAGGCTCTCCCTGTTCCCTGCTCGTTCAGTGCTATCATTGATTCAGAACAGAGAATCGGGCCCTATTCTGAGGCTTGAAAGCCTTTTACTTGTCTCATTAACACCTCCACTCTGTCGTGATAGTAGTCTCTCTCTCTTGCTCTCTCTCTCTCTCTCTCTCTCTCCTTCTCTCCCTCTCTCTCTCTCTCCCTCTCTGCCTCTCTGCCTCTCCCTCTCTGCCTCACCCTCTCTGCCTCTCCCCCTCTCCCTCTCTTCCTCTCTGCCTCTCCCTCTCTGCCTCTCCCTCTCTGCCTCTCCCTCTCTGCCTCTCCCGCTCTCTGTCTGGGAATTGAACAACCATTGTAATTTTCCCCCCAAACATTGGCTGCTGGGATATCTGTATATCTATTTTTCTCTCCATGTCCTGTATGCTTAATCCAGTCTCCATCCAGCATGGTCGGTTCTCAGGAAGGAATGAGTCAGAGCAGAAGACTCTCGATAATTCATGGGCTGTTTGAGCCTCTATTCCCGACCACTACCACCACTACAACCACTACTACTACCACCACTACTACCACTACTACCACCACCACTACTACCACTACTACTACCATCACTACCACCACTACTACTACCACTACTACTACCACTACTACTACCACTACTACCACCACTACAACCACTACTACTACCACTACTACCACTACTACTACTACCACCACTACTACTACTACTACTACCACTACTACTGCTACTACTACCACTAATACCACCACTACCACCACTACTACCATCACTACTACTACCAGTAGTACCACTACTACTACCACTACAACTACCACCACTACTACCACTACTACTACCACTACTACTGCTACTACTACCACTACTACTACCACTACTACCACTACTACCACCACTCCTAGTGCCACTACTACCATCACTACTACCACCACTACCACTACCACTACTACCATCACTACCACTAGTACTACCACTACAACTACCACTACTACTACCACTACCACCACTACTACCACACCTACTACCACCACTACTACCACTACTACCACTACTACTACCACTACTACTACCACCACCACTACTACTACCACTACTACTACCACTACTACTACCACCACTACTACCACTACTACTACCACCACCACTACTACTACCACTACTACTACCACTACTACTACCACCACTACTACCACTACTACCACTACTACTACCACTACTACTACCACTACTACTACCACCACCACTACTACTACCACTACTACTACCACTACTACTACCACCACTATTACCACTACTACTACCACCACCACTACTACTACCACTACTACTACCACTACTACTACCACCACTACTACCACTACTACTACCACCACCACTACTACTACCACCACTACTACCACTACTACTACCACCACCACTACTACTACCACTACTACTACCACCACTACTACCACTACTACTACCACCACCACTACTACTACCACTACTACTACCACTACTACTACCACCACTACTACCACTACTACCACTACTACTACCACTACTACTACCACCACCACTACTACTACCACTATTACTACCACTACTACTACCACCACTACTACCACTACTACTACCACCACCACTACTACTACCACCACTACTACCACTACTACCACCACCACTACTACCACTACTACTACCATCACTACCACCACTACTACTACCACTACTACTACCACTACTACTACCACTACTACCACCACTACAACCACTACTACCACCACCACTACTACCACTACTACTACCATCACTACCACCACTACTACTACCACTACTACTACCACTACTACTACCACTACTACCACCACTACAACCACTACTACTACCACTACTACCACTACTACTACCACTACTACTACCACCACTACTACTACTACTACTACCACTACTACTGCTACTACTACCACTAATACCACCACTACCACCACTACTACCATCACTACTACTACCAGTAGTACCACTACTACTACCACTACAACTACCACCACTACTACCACTACTACTACCACTACTACTGCTACTACTACCACTAATACTACCACTACGACCACTACTACCACCACTCCTAGTGCCACTACTACCATCACTACTACCACCACTACCACTACCACTACTACCATCACTACCACTAGTACTACCACTACAACTACCACTACTACTACCACTACCACCACTACTACCACACCTACTACCACCACTACTACCACTACTACCACTACTACTACCACTACTACTACCACCACCACTACTACTACCACTACTACTACCACTACTACTACCACCACTACTACCACCACTACTACTACCACTACTACTACCACTACTACTACCACCACTACTACCACTACTACTACCACCACCACTACTACTACCACTACTACTACCACTACTACTACCACCACTACTACCACTACTACTACCACTACTACTGCTACTACTACCACTACTACTACCACTACTACCACTACTACCACCACTCCTAGTGCCACTACTACCATCACTACTACCACCACTACCACTACCACTACTACCATCACTACCACTAGTACTACCACTACAACTACCACTACTACTACCACTACCACCACTACTACCACTACCACCACTACCATCACTACTACTACCATTACTACCATCACTACCACCACTACTACTACCACTACTACCATCACTACTATCACTACCACTACCACTACTACCACCACTACTACCACCACTACAACCACTACTACTACCACTACCACCACTACTACTACCACTACCACCACTACTACTACCACCACTACTACTACTACTACTACCACTACTACTGCTACTACTACCACTAATACCACCACTACCACCAATACTACCATCACTACTACTACCAGTAGTACCACTACTACTACCAGTACTACCACTACTACTACCACTACAACTACCACTACTACCACTACAACTACCACTACTACCACTACTATCAGCACTACCACTACAACTACCACTACTACTACCACTACTACCACTACTACTACCACTACCACTACTACCACTACTACCACTACCACTACCACTACCACTACTACCACTACTACCACTACTACTACCACTACCACTACTACCACTACTACCACCACCACCACTACCACTACTACCAGCACACCCACTACTACCACTACTACTACCACTACTACAACCACTACTACCACTACTACTACTACCACCACTACCACTACTACCACTACTACAACCACTACCACTACTACCTCTACTACAACCACTACCACCACTACTACTATCACTACCATTACCACTACAACCATTACCACCACTACTACTATCAACATCACTACCACTTCAACCACTACTACCACCAATACCACCACTACTACTACCACCACTAAAACCTCCACCACCACCACTACCACTACTACAACCACCACCACTACCAGCACTACCACTACCACCACTACTACAACCACTACCACCACTACTACTATCACTACCACACCACTACAATCACTACTACTATCACTACCACACCACTACAATCACTACTACTATCACTACCACTACCACTACAACCATCACTCCTACTACTACTACCATTACCATTACCACCACAACCATTACCACTACTACCACTACTACTACCACTAATACCACAACCACCACCACTACCACTACTACTACAACCACTACCAGGCTGTGTGTCTAAACTAGGCCAGTGAAACTACAGATGGAACTGAATTGGAACTGGCTAGCTCTGTCCCATACTGTATGCGCTATAGCTTATAGGCAACTCTTCATGCATGATAACAATGGAAGAGCTGCAGCACAGTATGGTACCAGGCTTGTGTGTGTCAGGCTTGAGATAGCCCAACGTCTAGTCCTAGAGAGGCCCTGAATGGACCAGGTTAGTGTGTGTCAGGCTTGAGATAGCCCAACGTCTAGTCCTAGAGAGGCCCTGAATGGACCAGGTTAGTGTGTGTCAGGCTTGGGACAGCCCAACGTCTAGTCCTAGAGAGGCCCTGAATGGACCAGGTTAGTGTGTGTCAGGCTTGAGATAGCCCAACGTCTAGTCCTAGAGAGGCCCTGAATGGACCAGGTTAGTGGGTGTCAGGCTTGAGATAGCCCAACGTCTAGTCCTAGAGAGGCCCTGAATGGACCAGGTTAGTGTGTGTCAGGCTTGAGATAGCCCAACGTCTAGTCCTAGAGAGGCCCTGAATGGACCAGGTTAGTGTGTGTCAGGCTTGAGATAGTCCAACGTCTAGTCCTAGAGAGGCCCTGAATGGACCAGGTTAGTGTGTGTCAGGCTTGAGATAGTCCAACGTCTAGTCCTAGAGAGGCCCTGAATGGACCAGGTTAGTGTGTGTCAGGCTTGAGATAGCCCAACGTCTAGTCATAGAGAGGCCCTGAATGGACCAGGTTAGTGTGTGTCAGGCTTGAGATAGTCCAACGTCTAGTCCTAGAGAGGCCCTGAATGGACCAGGTTAGTGTGTGTCAGGCTTGAGATAGTCCAACGTCTAGTCCTAGAGAGGCCCTGAATGGACCAGGTTAGTGTGTGTCAGGCTTGAGATAGCCCAACGTTTAGTCCTAGAGAGGCCCTGAATGGACCAGGTTAGTGTGTGTCAGGCTTGAGATAGCCCAACGTCTAGTCCTAGAGAGGCCCTGAATGGACCAGGTTAGTGTGTGTCAGGCTTGAGATAGTCCAACGTCTAGTCCTAGAGAGGCCCTGAATGGACCAGGTTAGTGTGTGTCAGGCTTGAGATAGCCCAACGTCTAGTCCTAGAGAGGCCCTGAATGGACCAGGTTAGTGTGTGTCAGGCTTGAGATAGTCCAACGTCTAGTCCTAGAGAGGCCCTGAATGGACCAGGTTAGTGTGTGTCAGGCTTGAGATAGTCCAACGTTTAGTCCTGTATATATCAATGATGTCGCTCTTGCTGCTGGTGATTCTCTGATCCACCTCTATGCAGACGACACCATTCTGTATACATCTGGCCCTTCTATGGACACTGCGCTAACCAACCTCCAAACGAGCTTCAACGTCATACAACACTCCTTCCGTGGCCTACAACTGCTTTTAAATGCTAGTAAAACTAAGTGCATGCTCTTCAAACGATTGCTGCCCGCACCCGCCTGCCCGACTAGCATCACTACTCTGGACGGTTCTGACCTAGAATATGTGGACAACTACAAATACCTAGGTGTCTGGTTAGACTGTAAACACTCATTCCCGACTCAAATTAAGCATCTCCAATCCAAAATCAAATCCAGAATCGGCTTCCTATTTCGCAACAAAGCCTCTTTCACTCATGCCGCCAAATATACCCTCGTAGAACTGACTATCCTACCAATCCTTGACTTCGGCGATGTCATTTACAAAATAGCCTCCAACACTCTACTCAGCAAACTGGATGTAGTCTATCACAGTGCCATCCGTTTTATCACCAAAGACCCATATACTACCCACCACTGCGACCTCTATGCTCTCGTTGGCTGGCCCTCACTACATATCCGTCGCCAAACCCACTGGCTCCAGGTCATCTATAAGTCTTTGCTAGGTAAAGCCCCGCCTTATCTCAGCTCACTGGTCACCATAGCAACATCCACCTGTAGCACGCGCTCCAGCAGGTATATATCACTGGTCATCCCCAAAGCCAACACTTCCTTTGGCCGCCTTTCCTTCCAGTTCTCTGCTGCCAATGACTGGAACAAATTGCAAAAATCTCTGAAGCTGGAGTCGTATATTTCCCTCTCTAACTTTAAGCATCAGCTGTCAGAGCAGCTTACCGTTCACTGTACCTGTACACAGCCAATCTGTAAACATCACATCGGACTACCTCATCCCCATATTATTACTTACCCTCTTGCTCTTTGCACCCCAGTATCTCTACTTGCACATCATCATCTGCACATCTATCACTCCAGTATTAATGCTAAATTGTAATTATTTTTGCCTCTATGACCTATTTATTGCCTACCTCCCTACTCTTCTACATTTGCACTACATAGATCTTTCTATTTTCTTTTCTATTGTGTTATTGACTGTACGTTTGTTTATGTGTAACTCTGTGTTGTTGTTTTTGTCACAATGCTTTGCTTTATCTTGGCCAGGTCGTAGTTGTAAATGAGAACTTGTTCTCAACTGGCCTACCTGGTTAATTAAATAAAGGTGAAATAAATACAAAACAATAAAGTCCTAGAGAGGCCCTGCATGGACCAGGACAGGTGTGAGCCACTAGAAGAGCTACTGCAACGCCATGTTTACTGGTTGTGTTATAAATCAGCCATAAAGCTGTCTCTGTGTGTGTTTATCATGCTGCATCATAAAGCATATTCATTTCAGTAACAAACAGCATCAATACAGACTACAGCAAGTTCCCTCATCCTTGTAATGGCAACTAAGGCTCAGGTACCATATGGGCCCAACTGTTATCAAGCAATTCATTTTTTTGCTAAATCATAAAAAAATATGGTTGCTAAAGCATGATAGTTAAACATCAAATACAGCCTCGGGCTGAAGTAACAATTCAATTAATCACACACTGAACAGTAATATTCCACAGTCGTCTCTATTTGAATAAGATGGCAATTAAAATCCTCATGTATTTGGATATTCATACAATTGGATCATCCAGGAATGTAGAAATCCCCTTTGGTGAATAAAAGTTAACGTAGTGCTTGCAGGTGTTCTCTTCTGACTTGTTGAATATATTCTGAAATAGGCCTAATTCAAGATTTCTATATTTCAACTGTTTCTATTTAAATTATTTTCAAAAAAGATGCATTAAATCAAAACAAATGTAGCGTGTAAAAGCATTTAAGAATTTGTCATATCATTTCACTTGAATGACATTGATGAGATATTTTTTTCAGTGGCTGAAATACAATACAGACAGACAGACAGACAGACAGACAGACAGACAGACAGACAGACAGACAGACAGACAGACAGACAGACAGACAGACAGACAGACAGACAGACAGACAGACAGACAGACAGACAGACAGACAGACAGACATGAATTAGACCTTACAGCCACTTCAGGTTGGGCCAAATCATTCTGAAAGCTCTAGTCAAGACTCATGGATGTCATTCATGAGCTCACACTATCTGGTGAAGGATAATGGTGGTGAGGGATAATGGTGGTGAGGGATAATGGTGGTGAAGGATAAGGGTGGTGAGGGATAATGGTGGTGAGGGATAATGGTGGTGAAGGATAAGGGTGGTGAGGGATAATGGTTGTGATGGATAATGGTGGTGAATGATAATGGTGGTGAGGATAATGGTGGTGAGGATAATGGTGGTGAAGGATAATGGTGGTGAGGGATAATTGTGGTGAAGGATAATGGTGGTGAGGGATAACGTTAATCTCTTCTCAGAGCCGCTGTATCTGCTTGCAAGTCTTTTGAGAGAGACAAGATAATGGATTGCAGCAGTACACATTAGGACCGTACAGTAGTGTAGTACTAACTCTCCTCCAGACCAACTTCCATCTCTCTCTCTCCTGTCTGAGTCCCTGCTGTGAGATCAGCATACAGAGATAGCCCATGTCTAACATCCCCAGCCTCTATGAGCTGCTGCAGTGCTAGTCCATTAGAGTTTACAGATAGCATTTATAATTCATTGGCCAGTTAACTTTCTCCTCTGTAGTTGTTGTGTGCTCTCTTATCTGTCGGGTGGTTCTCTTCCTCGTTCTCTTCCTTAGTCTCCAAACGCACCCCTCTCTCTCTCCCCCCTCCCTCTACCCCTCTCGCTCCCTGTCTCTGCCCCTCCCTCCCTCTCAATTCAAATTATTTTCAATTTAAGGGCTTTATTGGCATGGGAAACATATGTTAACATTGCAAAAGCAAGTGAACTAGATAATAAACAAAAGTTAAATAAACAATACAAATTAACAGGAAACATCACACTCACAAAAGTTACAAAATAATAAAGACATTATACATGTAATATTATCTGCAAATAGTTAAAGTACAAAAGGGAAAATAAATAAACATATATATGGGTTGTATTTACAATGGTGTTTGTTCTTCACTGGTTGCCCTTTTCTTGTGGCAACAGGTCATAAATCTTGCTGCTGTGATGGTACACTGTGGTATTTCACCCAATAGCTGTTGGAGTTTATCAAAATTGGGTTTGTTTTCTAATTCTTTGTGGACATGTGTAATCTGAGGGAAATATGTGTCTCGAATATGGTCATACATTTGGCAGGAGGTTAGGAAGTGCAGCTCATTTTCCACCTCATTTTGTGGGCAGTGCGCACTTGGCACCCCCCGCACCTCTCTGATTCAGAGGGGCTGGGTTAAATGTGGAAGACACATTTCAGTTGAATACATTCAGTTGTACAACTGACTAGGTATCCCCCATTTCCCTTTCCATAGCCTGTCTTCTCTTGAGAGCCAGGTCTGCCTACAGCGGGCTTTCTCAATAGCAAGGCTATACTCACTGAGTCTGTACAAAGCTTTCCTTAAGTTTGGGTCAGTCACAGTGGTCAGGTATTCTGCCACTGCTACTCTCTGTTTAGGGCCAAATAGCATTCCAGATGCTCAGTTTTTTTGTTGTTAATTCTTTACAATGTGTCAAGTAACTATCTTTTTATTTTGTCATGATTTAGTTGGGTCTAATTGTGTTGCTGTGCTGGGGCTCTGTGGGGTCTGTTTGTGTTTGTGAACAGGACCAGCTTGCTTTGGGGACTCTTATCCAGGTTAATCTCTCTGTAGGTGATGGCTTTTTTATGGAAGGTTTGGGAATCGCTTCCTTTTAGGTGGTTGTAGAACTTAACGTCTCTTTTCTGGATTTTGATAATTAGCGGGTATCGGCCTAATTCTGCTCTGCATGCGTTATTTGGTGTTTTACGTTGTACACAAAGGATATTTTTGCAGAATTCTGCATTCAAAGTATCAATTTCGTGTTTGTCCCATTTTGTGAATTTTCAAACAGTCCATCTAGATTTTCCAATGGGGCTATACATTTGGGTGAGGTTCTTTTCTCACCTGAGTAGCCTCGTTTCACTGGCAAAAATAAAATGAAACCATCTAGTGTTCAGTGAAATAACAACACAATGTCAAATACAGGTAGCCTAGTCAAATAATTAACATCCAATCACATTAACCGTTACTCTCTTGTGGGAATTCCACTAACGGTCCAAATGTAGCCAAACGTAGCTGCTGCTCATTCCGTTTGATCGAAAATGGATAAATGGTTAAAAACAAAAGTAAGGCCTGCGTCCATAGAGACACATACCAGTTCAACTGGTTGTACTGCTACCACCAGCTGTACTACACCTGCACCTGTTGACAACACAAGTTGTTCTGCTTCCACGAGCACATCCAATGCTAGCATCAGGAATTCTACATTTGTTGTTAGCCCAGCTAGCATGGACACTGACAGTTGTGAATCTGATGCAGCCGAAGAGCTACTCCCCCCTTACCCGGGAAAGCACCGAACAACAGACAGGGACGTTGGACCATCGAAGAGGCGCAAATATGATGAGAACTATATTGATTTGGGGTTCACTTATATTGGGAGTAGTGCCTTTCCTCAGCCATGGTGTTTTATATGTGGAAAAGTTTGGGAACCACTGATATAGGGCAACGGTGTCTAGATGGAATTAGTATTTGTGGTCCTGGCAACTGAACCTTTTTTGAAACATCAATACTTTTGTCTCACTGAGATTTACTGTCAGGGCCCAGGTCTGTCAGGGCCCAGGTCTGTCAGGGCCCAGGTCTGTCAGGGCCCAGGTCTGTCAGGGCCCAGGTCTGTCAGGGCCCAGGTCTGTCAGGGCCCAGGTCTGACAGGGCCCAGGTCTGACAGGCCCCCTAACCCTCTCCCTCTCTCTACCCCTCTCTCTCCCTCTCTCACTTTAGCCCTCCCTCTTTCTCTCACTCTTTCTCCCCCTTTCCTTCCCCACTCTTTCTTTCTCTCTGTTTCCCTCTCCCCTCACTCTCTCTCTGTTGTCTCCATAGATACCTGCCAGCTCTGCCTGCCTCAGTGCGGCCAATCATTCAGGGATGCTGAGTGCCTACCTGCCTGGGATAACTAGGTCATCAGTGTTGGTGCTGCTGCACCAGGCAGGGTGGTGAGGTAGGAGAGCTGGTGCTGCTATACAAGGCAGGGTGGTGAGGTAGGAGAGCTGGTGCTGCTGCAGGAGGCAGGGTGGTGAGGTAGGAGAGCTGGTGCTGCTATACAAGGCAGGGTGGTGAGGTAGGAGAGCTGGTGCTGTACCAGGCAGGGTGGTGAGGTAGGAGAGCTGGTGCTGCTGTACCAGGCAGGGTGGTGAGGTAGGAGAGCTGGTGCTGCTGTACCAGGCAGGGTGGTGAGGTAGGAGAGCTGGTGCTGCTATACAAGGCAGGGTGGTGAGGTAGGAGAGCTGGTGCTGCACCAGGCAGGGTGGTGAGGTAGGAGAGCTGGTGGTGCTGTACCAGGCAGGGTGGTGAGGTAGGAGAGCTGGTGCTGCACCAGGCAGGGTGGTGAGGTAGGAGAGCTGGTGCTGCTGCACCAGGCAGGGTGGTGAGGTAGGAGAGCTGGTGCTGCTGTACCAGGCAGGGTGGTGAGGTAGGAGAGCTGGTGCCGCTGTACCAGGCAGGGTGGTGAGGTAGGAGAGATGGTGCTGCTGTACCAGGCAGGGTGGTGAGGTAGGAGAGCTGGTGCTGCTGTACCAGGCAGGGTGGTGAGGTAGGAGAGCTGGTGCTGCTGTACCAGGCAGGGTGGTGAGGTAGGAGAGCTGGTGCTGCTGCAGGCAGGGTGGTGAGGTAGGAGAGATGGTGCTGCTGCACCAGGCAGGGTGGTGAGGTAGGAGAGCTGGTGCTGCTGTACCAGGCAGGGTGGTGAGGTAGGAGAGCTGGTGCTGCTGCACCAGGCAGTGTGGTGAGGTAGGAGAGCTGGTGCTGCTGTACCAGACAGGGTGGTGAGGTAGGAGAGCTGGTGCTGCTGCACCAGGCAGGGTGGTGAGGTAGGAGAGCTGGTGCTGCTGCAGGCAGGGTGGTGAGGTAGGAGAGCTGGTGCTGCTGCAGGAGGCAGGGTGGTGAGGTAGGAGAGCTGGTGCTGCTGCACCAGGCAGGGTGGTGAGGTAGGAGAGCTGGTGCTGCTGCACCAGGCAGGGTGGTGAGGTAGGAGAGCTGGTGCTGCTGTACCAGGCAGGGTGGTGAGGTAGGAGAGCTGGTGCTGCTGTACCAGGCAGGGTGGTGAGGTAGGAGAGCTGGTGCTGCTGTACCAGGCAGGGTGGTGAGGTAGGAGAGCTGGTGCTGCTGTACCAGGCAGGGTGGTGAGGTAGGAGAGCTGGTGCTGCTGTACCAGGCAGGGTGGTGAGGTAGGAGAGCTGGTGCTGCTGCAGGCAGGGTGGTGAGGTAGGAGAGCTGGTGCTGCTGACTAGGCAGGGTGGTGAGGTAGGAGTTTAAGAGGCTTTCTCTCAAAGCTTTGACCACCATCTCTCTCGGCTTTGACAACTCTCTCTCTCTCACTTTTGGCTTTAACCACCCTCTCTCTCTCAGCTTTGACCACCCTCTCAATCGCTCTCTCTCTCTCGGCTTTGACCATCCCTTCCCTCTTGGCTTTGACCACCCTCTCTCTCTTTCTCTCTTTCTCTCTCTCTCTTGGCTTTGACCACCCTCTCTCTCTTTCTCTCTCTCTTTCTATCTCTCTCTTGGCTTTGACCACCCTCTCTCTCTCTCTCTCTTTCTCTCTCTCTCTTGGCTTTGACCACCCTCTCTCTCTCTCTCTCTCTCTCTCTCTCTCTCTCTCTCTCTCTCTCTCTCTCTCTCTCTCTCTCTCTCTCTCTTTCTCTCTCTCGCTTGGCTTTGACCACCCTCTCTCTCTCTCTCTCTTTCTCTCTCTCTTGGCTTTGACCACCCTCTCTCTCTCTCTTTCTCTCTCTCTCTTGGCTTTGAACACCCTCATCCTCTTTCTCTTGGCTTTGACCATCCTCTCTCTCTCGCTCCACTTTGAACAACCTTTCCATCTCTCGGGTATGACCAGCCTCTCCCTCTTCGCTTTGACCACCCTCTTTCTCTCTCTCTCTCTCTCTCGTCTTTGACCACCCTCGCTCTCTCAGCTTTGACCACCCTCTCTCTCTCTCACTTAATTTTGACCCCCCTCTCTCTCTTAGCTTTGACCAACCTCTCTCACTCTAAGTCTCTCTCTCTCACCCTCTCTCACTCTCTCTCGGCTTTTGCCATCCTCTCTCGCTCAACTTTGACAACCCTCTCTCTCTCCCTCTCTCTCTGCTTTGACCACCCTCTCTCTCTCTCTCTTGGTTTTGACCACCCTCTCTCGCTCAACTTTGTCGACCCTCTCTCTCTCTCGGCTTTGACCACCCTCTCTCGCTCAACGTTGTCGACCCTCTCTCTCTCTCTCTCTCAGCTTTGACCACCCTCTCTCTCTCTTGGTTTTGACAACCCTCTCTCTCACCCTCTTGCTCTCGGCTATGACCACCCTCTCTCTCTCTCAGCTTTGACCACCCTCTCTTGCTCAGCTTTGACCACCCTCTCCCTCTCAGTTTTGACCACCCTCTCTCACTCCCTCTTGGCTTTGACCACTGTATCTCTCACGCTCTCGGCTTTGACCACCCTCTCTCACTCTCTCGGCTTTGACCACCCTCTCTCACTCTCTCGGCTTTGACCACCCTCTCTCTCTCTCGGCTTTGACCACCCTCTCTCACTCTCTCGGCTTTGACCACCCTCTCTCACTCTCTCGGCTTTGACCACCCTCTCTCACTCTCTCGGCTTTGACCACCCTCTCTCACTCTCTCGGCTTTGACCACCCTCTCTCTCTCTCGGCTTTGACCACCCTCTCTCACTCTCTTGGCTTTGACCACCATCTCGCTCTCTCAGCTTTGACAACTCTCTCTCAGCTTTACACAACCTTTTTCTCTCTCTTGGCTTTGACAACCCTCTCTCACTCTTTGTTTCTCTTTCTCACCCTCTCTCTCTCAGCTTTTACCATCCTTTCCCTCTTAGCTTTAACAACCCTCTTTCTCTCTCTCTCGGCTTTGACCACCCTCTCTCTCTCTCTCTCTCTCTCTCACCCTCTCTGCCTCTCTTGGTTTTGACCACCATCTCTCTCTCTCTCTGCTTTGAACACACCTTTTCCTCTCTTGGCTGTGACCAGCCACTCCCTCTTGGCTTTGACCCCCCTCTTTCTCTCGGCTTTGACCACCATCTCTTTCTCTTGGCTTTGACCACAATTCGATTTCAATTTCCATTTTCAATTTAAGGGGCTTTCTTGGCATGGGTAACATATGTTTACATTGCCAAAGCAAGTGAAATAGACCACAAACAAAAGTGAAATAAACAATGAAAAATTAACAGTAAACATTACACTCACAAAAGTTCCAAAATAATTAAGAGATTTTAAATGTTATATTATGTGACGTGCAAATACTTTACGTACAAAAGGGAAAACAAATAAATATAAATATAGGTTGTATTTACAATGGTGTTTGTTCTTCACTGGTTGCCTTTTTTTCGTGGCAACAGGTCACAAATCTTGCTGCTGTGATTGCACACAGTGGGTTTCACCCAATAGATACATGAGTTTATCAAAATTGAATTTGTTTTCAAATTCTTTGTAGGTGTGTGTAATATGAGGAAAATATGTCAATGGGTTCTATAACCTCTCTCTCTCTCTCTCTCTCTCTCTCTCTCTCTCTCTCTCTCTTTCTCTCTCTCTCTCTCTCTCTTAGCTTTGACCACCCTCTCTCTCTCTCTCTTAGCTTTGACCACCCTCTCTCTCTCTCTCTCGTTCTCTCTCGCTCTCTCTTGGCTTTGACCACCCTCCCTCTCTCTCAGCTTTGACCACCCTCTCTCTCTCTCTCGCGGCTTTGACCACCCTCTCGCTCTCTCGGCTTTGACCACCCTCTCTTAGCTTTGACCACCCTCTCTCTCTCTCTCGCTCTCTCTCGGCTTTGACCACCCTCTCTCTCTCTCGGCTTTGACCACCCTCTCTTAGCTTTGACCACCCTCTCTCTCTCTCTCTCTCTCTCTCTCTCTCTCTCTCTCTCTCTCTCTCTCTCTCTCTCTCTCTCTCTCTCTCTCGGCTTTGACCACCCTCTCTCTCTCTCTCTCTCTCTCACTCTCTCTCAGCTTTGACCACCCTCTCTCAGCTTTGACCACCCTCTCTCAGCTTTGACCACCCTCTCTCAGCTTTGACCACCCTCTCTCAGCTTTGACCACCCTCTCTCGGCTTTGACCACCCTCTCTCGGCTTTGACCACCCTCTCTCGGCTTTGACCACCCTCTCTCAGCTTTGACCTCTCTCTCTCTCTCTCTCTCTCTCTCTCTCTCTCTCTCTCTCTCTCTCTCTCTACCTCTCTCTACCTCTCTACCTCTCTACCTCTGTACCTCTGTACCTCTCGCTCTCTCTCTCTCTGTACCTCTCGCTCTCTCTCTCTGTACCTCTCTCTCTCTCTCTCTCTCTCTCTCTCGCTCGCTCTCTCTCTCGCTCTCTCTCGCTCTCTCTCGCTCTCTCGCTCTCTCGCTCTCTCGCTCTCACTCTCTCGCCCTCCCTCTCTCTCAGCTTTGACCACCCTCTCTCTCTCTCTCTCTCGCTCTCTCTCACTCTCTCTCGGCTTTGACCACCCTCTCTCTCTCTTAGCTTTGACCACCCTCTCTTAGCTTTGACCACCCTCTCTCTCTCGCTCTCTCTCTCTTTCTTGGCTTTGACCACCCTCTCTCTCTCTTAGCTTTGACCACCCTCTCTTAGCTTTGACCACCCTCTCTCTCTCTCTCTCTCTTTCTTGGCTTTGACCACCCTCTCTCTCTCCCTCTCTCTCTCTCTCTCTCTCTTGGCTTTGACCACCCTCTCTCTCTCTTTCTTAGCTTTGACCACCCACCCACCCACCCTCTCTCTCTCTCTCTCTCTCTCGGCTTTGACCACCCTCTCTCTCTCTCTCTCTCTCTCTCTCTCTCTCTCTCTCTCTCTCTCTCTCTCTCTCTCTCTCTCTCTCGGCTTTGACCACCCTCTCTCTCTCTCTCTCTTAGCTTTGACCACCCACCCACCCTCGCTCTCTCTCTCGGCTTTGACCATCCTCTCTCTCTCTCTCTCTCTCTCTCTCTCTCTCTCTCTCTCTCTCTCTCTCTCTCTCTCTCTCTCTCTCTCTTAGCTTTGACCACCCTCTCTCTCTCTCTCTCGTTCTCTCTCGCTCTCTCTTGGCTTTGACCACCCTCCCTCTCTCTCAGCTTTGACCACCCTCTCTCTCTCTCTCTCTCGCTCTCTCTCACTCTCTCTCGGCTTTGACCACCCTCTCTCTCTCTTAGCTTTGACCACCCTCTCTTAGCTTTGACCACCCTCTCTCTCTCTCTCTCTCTCTCTCTCTCTCTCTCTTGGCTTTGACCACCCTCTCTCTCTCTCTCTCTCTTAGCTTTGACCACCCACCCACCCTCGCTCTCTCTCTCTCTCGGCTTTGACCATCCTCTCTCTCTCTCTCTCTCTCTTGGCTTTGACCCCCCCTTTCTCTCTCTCTCTCTTAGCTTTGACCACCCACCCTCTCTCTCTCTCTCGGCTTTGACCACCCTCTCTCTCTAACTCTCTCTCGGCTTTGACCACCCTTTCTCTCTCTCTCTTAGCTTTGACCACCCTCTCTCTCTCACTCTCTCTTGGTTTTGACCACCCTCTCTCTCTCACTCTCTCTTGGCTTTGACCACACTCTCGCTTTATCTCTCGCTCTCTTTCTTTCTTTCCTTCCTTCTCTCTCTCTCTCTGTGTGTTATTTATTTCTGTTCTCTCTCTCTCCCTCTCTCTGTTATCTCTCCCTTTCTGTTCTCTCCATTTCTCCCTTTCTATCTCTCTCTCCCCCCTATTCACTCTCTCTGAGGACTAACATAAACATGTGTCTGCTTTCCACCTCAGAGATCAAAGCAGGAGTTGACAGACAGGAAGAATGATTGACAGACAGGAAGAGGAGTTCAAGGGTTGACACTACAGACATAGGACCTTCCTGAACTGAATGTACAACAAAGGGATGAAGTCATGTTGTGGTAATTGCATTACGCCTCTACACACATTGTTTTGCCTAGGAAATAAGCACACATTTTTTCTGGCTTGCACTATGATGGCTGTCAGGCAGGCAGCAAACAAAACAATGAACCATGGACTTTGCAGTGGCGTCAGTTGGTTGCTATGTAAATAAAGACCTTTCAGGTACTTTTGAAAACACAGTAAAAGGGAGTAAATCATTAAATGTCCTCACAAACATTTTGCACTGACAGAGTCGACACTCCCAAATTACATCCTATTCCTTATGGGCCATGGGAATAGGGAGTCATTTGGGTCAAAGCCATAGGATTTACAATAGGACTCAGTAATTAAGATATAGACCATGCCCCTGCTCCAGACTACTGCTGACTAGCCTGTTCCAAGAACCCATCAATCAATCCATTTGGCTAATGCTATAGACATATTCCTTAGACTACATGATAATAAACCTACATCTTCCTCAGCCCCAGCAGGTCCAGATGGACTTCATGATAATAAACCTACATCTTCCTCAGCCCCAGCAGGTCCAGATGGACTGCATGATAATAAACCTACATCTTCCTCAGCCCCAGCAGGTCCAGATGGACTGCATGATAATAAACCTACATCTTCCTCAGCCCCAGCAGCAGGTCCAGATGGACTGCATGATAATAAACCTACATCTTCCTCAGCCGCAGCAGGTCCAGATGGACTGCATGATAATAAACCTACATCTTCCTCAGCCCCAGCAGGTCCAGATGGACTGCATGATAATAAACCTACATCTTCCTCAGCCCCAGCAGGTCCAGATGGACTTCATGATAATAAACCTACATCTTCCTCAGCCCCAGCAGGTCCAGATGGACTGCATGATAATAAACCTACATCTTCCTCAGCCCCAGCAGGTCCAGATGGACTGCATGATAATAAACCTACATCTTCCTCAGCCCCAGCAGCAGGTCCAGATGGACTGCATGATAATAAACCTACATCTTCCTCAGCCGCAGCAGGTCCAGATGGACTGCATGATAATAAACCTACATCTTCCTCAGCCCCAGCAGGTCCAGATGGACTGCATGATAATAAACCTACATCTTCCTCAGCCCCAGCAGGTCCAGATGGACTTCATGATAATAAACCTACATCTTCCTCAGCCCCAGCAGGTCCAGATGGACTGCATGATAATAAACCTACATCTTCCTCAGCCCCAGCAGCAGGTCCAGATGGACTGCATGATAATAAACCTACATCTTCCTCAGCCCCAGCAGGTCCAGATGGACTGCATGATAATAAACCTACATCTTCCTCAGCCCCAGCAGCAGGTCCAGATGGACTGCATGATAATAAACCTACATCTTCCTCAGCCCCAGCAGGTCCAGATGGACTTCATGATAATAAACCTACATCTTCCTCAGCCCCAGCAGTTCCAGATGGACTGCATGATAATAAACCTACATCTTCCTCAGCCCCAGCAGGTCCAGATGGACTTCATGATAATAAACCTACATCTTCCTCAGCCCCAGCAGGTCCAGATGGACTGCATGATAATAAACCTACATCTTCCTCAGCCCCAGCAGCAGGTCCAGATGGACTGCATGATAATAAACCTACATCTTCCTCAGCCCCAGCAGGTCCAGATGGACTTCATGATAATAAACCTACATCTTCCTCAGCCCCAGCAGGTCCAGATGGACTGCATGATAATAAACCTACATCTTCCTCAGCCCCAGCAGCAGGTCCAGATGGACTGCATGATAATAAACCTACATCTTCCTCAGCCCCAGCAGCAGGTCCAGATGGACTTCATGATAATAAACCTACATCTTCCTCAGCCCCAGCAGGTCCAGATGGACTGCATGATAATAAACCTACATCTTCCTCAGCCCCAGCAGCAGGTCCAGATGGACTGCATGATAATAAACCTACATCTTCCTCAGCCCCAGCAGCAGGTCCAAATGGACTGCATGATAATAAATGTACAGGATGACGTAACTGATACTATTATTACTCTGTGCCAACCCTAGTGTACTTCAGGAAACCTATATGAAGTCTTCACTAAGACTGTGTCCTAAATGGCACTCTATTCCCTATTGTAGTGCAGAACATTTGTAGTATAGGGAATAGGGTCAAAAATAGTGCACTATAAACAGAATAGTATGCCATTTGGGACAGATCCTGTATGTACTATCTGAAGGGGAACCATAGCTAAATATAGCACACAACAAGTGAAGGGCGGCGACATCATGATGGATGACGGACAAAACAAAGCATCTTTAGGATCAAGGAAACCAGCGTGGACAGCTCTCTACATTGCCTGAAGAAAAAAAGTCTGTACCTAATGGGACAGGGTATATATGACCTATAAAGATCTTTAGGCAAATTCCCCAACTGCTGTAAATGGAAAGGCTCTAAAATGGAAATAGATAGTGTTCTCTGCAGACTAGGCTACTATAAACAGGCCCTATGTATTGATGATAAAAAGAGCACTTTGGGTCATCAGGCTTTAAAGTAGGTACTTTACACTGTCCACTAAAGAGGTAGTTTACTCCAAAATCAAATGTTTGTCAGGTGCTGTCTAAAGTCTAGATCAGGGTTTCCCAAACTCGGTCCTCGGACCCCCACTGAGTGCACGTTTTGGGTTTCGCCCTAGCACTACACAGCTGATTCAAATAACCAACTCGTCATCAAGCTTTGATTATTTGAATCAGCTGTGTAGTGCTGGGTAAAAACCAGAACGTGCACCCGGGGGGGGGGGGGCATGGTGCCGAGTTTGTCAAAGGCACCATGCATTATGAGGAATCTTCAGGCCCCGATCCCACATGAAAACCATCGTCTGATAAAATGCTATGGTGTAATCAGGTGTTTTTTAGTCAATAATGGTATGTTTCTGTTGTTTTTGTGGATCCCAGGACTCCGTGGAAAACAAATAAAAATCAAATCAAATGTTATTGGTCACATACACATCTGTTAGCAGGACTACCTATTCTGGCTAAATAGATCTGTGGTGCAAAATAATTATATTATTGTACAGGGCCTCCCAGGAGCCTAAGTGCTGCTGTGTTACTAATCTGACATAAGCTTGTAACATTGTGTAACACATGTACATGTTGCTGATGTCGACCACTATACCAAAGTAGTGTAGTCAGATCCACCAATACATGGCCACACTAGTCTAGGTTTGACATACAGTCTTAGAAACAAAGGTTCTGGATACAACCAAAAATGGTTCTACCAAAAAAAGGGTGCTTTCTTCATATATGACACTCTTTAAGGTTCTATATAGAACTGAAATTGGTTCCATATAGAACTCTATATGAAACCCAAGGGTTCTATATGAAACCAACGTTGGTCAGGTGAAGATCCACTGGGTTTCTGACCACATAACCCTAAAAAAGGGTTCTATATAGAACCTTTAGGGTGCCATATATGAAGAAAGAAATATAACTCTTTTTGGTTCGATCCAGAGTGTATAAGAGTGTAATATAAGAGTGTAATATAAGAGTGTAATACAGACATTACATAAACATGTGTCAGAGCTCTGAATATCTGAGATTCTGGTCCATTATCTCTGGTGTCCTTGTAGAGGACCTCAGAGCATCTTATTTGCAGGCCAATGCACAGATAGAGGTCTACAAGTGCCAGGGTACCAGCCCCCTCTGTGAAAATGCCCCTCCCAAATTTATCTACAGATTTTATATATATATATTGGATGGTAAAAACTGAACATAATGTTTATTTTAAAGACTTTGAGCACCAGCGGGCCACATTCTCAGTGTCCTGTCCTTCCTGTCATTGTCTGTCAGGTAGCCTAGGCTACATGTGAGGCAGGTGCATAACCAAAAGACCCACATACATGCAGTAGATAGATGAATAAGCAATTACTTACGCTACACCTATGCACCTTTTGATATGAATAGTATTTTGTTATTTAAATTGAATCAGTTATAATTTCCAAATGCACCGCACATATTCTCACAGAACCATAATTAGACGCAATTAAAAATTGGCATTAATGTGTGTTTACATCCTCTTCTCTAGCGCTTTGCATGATGTTCTGAGAAGCATGAGAGGTTATGAGGAGTGGTTTATGCACACAACAACCTGTTCGGTTTTCTGTGAATACACGTCTAGTAAACCTGGTGGTATAACACATCCAAACACCTTGGAAACTATGGCAGCGCAAATTAGCCTATGTCTGGGAACTGATGAAGGCACCCCACTGGGCACAGATGTCAATTCAATGTCTATTTCACGTTGGTTCAACGTAAATTCATTTAAATGACGTGGAAACAACGTTGATTCAACCAGTGTGTGCCCAGTGAATATCATGCCAGCCTCAAATACAGGCAATGCAGTAGCAGCAACCGAATTCTGTAGACCGACGCCCGTCTGATCTCGCACTGCCATTCGGTGATGTTTTACAAGCGCACAACCAGCAGCCTATTTAAGCTAATGTCCCATATTTCTAAGCACCCATATATTGTAATTGTTATCTAATAATATCAAAGAAAATGTTTCCTTACCGGTCCTCTTCTCTTCAAAGACACATTCTTCCACAACAGAAGATGTAGCTGGTGGAGGAATCCCATCTCCACAGGCTCGAGGTTTTTCCCCTAATTACGGCCAAATTACGATACCGGTAATTAAGTTACTGTTTAGTGGGGTGGATTTGTGGTAATGGATTACAAGCCATTCCGATGTATTTAAATGTCAATTTAGATAATATGCTTGATACAGGTTTATATGCCCATTTCACAGCTCTCTCTCTCTCTGAACGAGACGACTGTTTTCTGCCACTGCCTTGTGGTTAGATGGCTAAATAGGACTAGCTGTATTTCAGTCGCAAGCGTGGCTGATATTCTGTATGATATCACCATCAGCGGAAAAATACAGAAGCATCCAATGGAAACGGTGCTAAAGTAATGCGTTAGAATGAACATAGAACCATCGATATAGGGATATATATCACCATCGTGCAGTATAGTGGGCGGAGACGGCGCTACAGACAGTACGTCTTCTCCCGCACTCTATACTAAGGCTAGGCTACTGTTCCTCTTGCAAATTGGAACACAAAGTTACCTTGTATGATTTGACAAATGACTGTTCTTACAGCCTAAAACCTATTCTGTATAGGTGTAGGTCCAGGAATGTAACATATTTATCCCAGGGTAATGTATATTGAAAGCCTCAACGATCCCAATAGGATAGACTGTAGTTGTAGAATTTTAGATTTGCCCCAAAAATTTGCCCTAAATCTTGCATTGAATAGTGTCGTGCCAGTAACTGAAAGGTCGCTGGTTTGAATCCCTGAGATGACTAACTGAAAAATCGGTGTGCCCTTGAGCAAGGAACTTTACCCTAATTGCTCCTGTAAATCGCTCTGGATGTAAACGTAATAACGGTTTCAGGTTTCCGTTATTACGGATATATATATTACGGATATATACGGATATATATAAATATAATAACAAAATATTTATATATTTTCTATTTATCCATATTACGGATATATAGATATATATATTACGGATATATACGGATATATATATATATATACATTACGGATATATATATATATACATTACGGATATATGTATATATATATAAAAATATCCGTAATATATATATATATATATCCGTAATATGGATAAATAGAAAATATAAATATAATAACAAAATATATATATATATTTTCTATTTATCCATATTACGGATATATAGATATATATATTACGGATATATACGGATATATATATATATATATATATATATATATATATATATATATATATCCGTAATATGGATAAATAGAAAATAGAAATATACATATATATATGACGTACACACATACAGGCTCAGATAATCAGAAAAGGAATCTAGCCTTAGTTGAAAATGACAGTTTAGCACATGCTGGCTTTACTATTTCATCAGCACTAGAAACTCAAAACTAGGCAGGGCATATCCGCGGGAAGTAGGGGTGCTGTGGGTGCTGCAGCACCACCGGGAAAAATGTAAGAAAATAATAAATACAATTTTATTTTTGATATAATTTTTTTCTAAAATTGTACACTTGGCCTTCACTAGTCCTGTATTAGCAGACCGATACAAACATTCTCCCATTCTCATTGACGGGGCTGTAGAGGAGCAGGTTGAGAGCGTCAAGTTTATTGGTGTCCAGTCGTGAAGAGGGCATGACAAAGCCTATTCCCCCCTCAGGAGACTGAAAAGATTTTGGCATGGGTCCTCAGATCCTCAAAAAGTTCTACAGATGCACCATTAAGAGCATCTTGACTGGTTGCATCACTGCCTGGTATGGCAACTGCTCGGCCTTTGACCGCTAGGCACTACAGAGGGTACAGTACATCACTGGAGCCAAGCTTCTTGCCATCCAGGAGCTCTATACCAGGCGGTGTCAGAGGAAGGCACTACAAATTGTTAAAGACTCCAGCCACTCTAGTCATAGACTGTTCTCCCTGCTACCGCATGGCAAGCGGTACCAGAGCACCAAGTCTAGGTCCAAAAGGCTTCTTAACAGCTTATTTTATTATCTATGCATAGTCACTTTAACTCTACCTACATGTACATATTACCTCAATTACCTCAACTAACCGGTACCCCCGCACATTGACTCTGTACCGGTACCTCGTGTATATAGCCTATCTACTGTTATTTTACTGCTACTCTTTAATTATTTGTTATTTGTTATTTTTTACTTATCTATTTTTTACATAACACTTGTTTTTCTTAAAACTGCATTGTTGGTTAACTGCATTGTTGTATTCGGTAAAATTTTTATGAGATATTTCTGTATTTCATTCTCAATAAATTTGCAAAAATGTCTAAAAACATGTTTTCACCTTGTCATTATTGGGTATTGTGTGTAGAAAGAGTGAGAAAAGAAATATATTTAATCCATTTTGAATTCAGGCTATAACAACTGAATGTGCAATAAGTAAAGGGGTATAAATACTGTCTGAACACCCTGTAATTGTATGTGTGGGGTACAGAAATGAGGTAGTCATTCAGAAATCATTATGGCACACAGAGTCCCTGCAACGTATTATGTGACTTGTTAAGCAAATGTTTGATCCTGAATTATTTAGGCATGCCATAACAAAGGGGTTCAATACTTATTGACTCAAGTCATTTCAGCTTTTCATTTTCTATATATTTGTAAAGATTTATAAAAAGATAATGTTATTTTGACATTATAGGGTATTATGTGTAGGCCAGTGACGTAAAATCTCAATTTAGTCAATTTTAAATTCAGGCTGTAACACAATAAAATGTGGAAAAGGTCAAGGGGTGTGAATACATTCTGAAGGCACTGTATATGCCAGTAATAGTGGCACAGTACCATCCACACCCCAAAAACAGAGTTCAAACTCATGTATTTTTCTTTGCCCATATGTAACAGACGTGAGTCGGGAGTCTAGTGATGAGTTAGCCCTGCCTGCGACTTCAAAATCAGTGTCACCCTTGTCAAACGGTCAAGACGTTGGTCTTTCCTGTTGGAAACTCCCCACTGGGCAAAACTGTTTCCACATCATTTCAATAAATAAATGCAATGTGATGAAGTTGAATCAACATGGAAAACTGATTGGATTTGCAAAAAGTCAACAAGGTGAGGGGATTTAATATTTTGTTCACCCAACTTTTAACCTAAATCCAATGATATAGTGAAATGTTTTGTTGATTTCACGTTGATTTCACGTTAGTTGACAACTCAAACAAATTGTTGAACTGACATCTGTACCCAGTGTGCAAGTCAGGCCTGTGACCCATACCCTCAGGCTATCTAAAGTGAAAGAGCTGTCTGATAATACTTTTAAATGTATTTATTTTATTGTAATTCAAGGCTTGAAAAGGACTAACATTTAAACTTTGTTTTTATCCAATAAATAAACGAATAAAACAAGGTTCATGTTTACTCATTGCTTCACAATAAACCATTGAGCGGCATTTCTCTAAGCTTGTATAGTTTTCTACCCCTGCTTTCCCTTGCTAGCAGGTAGATGCCTACTGGGGTCATATCCCGAATGGCGCTTTATTCCATAGGAAGTGCTGCTCTAGATAAAGAGAAAAGGCTTAACAATTATAGCAGTACAATTTTATCAAATGTACAAATGTACGAAAAGACCACTAGGATGACAGCAGTAGTTAAGAATTTGCTTTGGACAAGCCTGGGAACAGGTAGAAATACTGAAGTGGGAGAAGATAGTTCACATGAAGACAAGATTTTGTATTGTTTCATTAATTGAATTAATAATTCATTAAAGACCTGAACATCTCTGTGTTGGTACCACTATTTCTCAGTATTATATGACAATATGGGAGACATGGACTCATTAAACATTACTTTTGAGTCCATTCCACGTTGGTTCAACATAATGTCATTGAAATGATGTGGAAACATCGTTGATTCAACCACTGTGTGCCCAGTGGGAATGATCTGAAGTGAGTAGATACGTAGATAGCATAGTACTTTCTTTCTCAAACATCATAGGTTGCTAATTAACATAAATACACCCTGTAAATGTATGTGTCTTCAACGCTCCTGGTTTATTAGTGCTTTATTAACTGTGTAAAATAGATTAAACAGTAGGCTTCAGTAGAGGTCACAGTAGATAAGCTTAACTTGGAAACAGTTATGACTTTCCAATCCTGGAGTGATGTCACATGCAAATCTCTCTGCTTGGCTTAGAATTTCACAAAGCTCTATAAATCTACCCAAATAGGCACGCAACATCTGGCCATGGCGATCCAGGACCACAGTAGCTAGATACTGGCTCACTGGACAGGGAATTAACTGTCGGCATGGCTCATTCTGTGATTATGCATGACTAGGAATCTTATTTCTACATCTCTGTAAAATCTCTCTCTCTCACACACACATGCACACACATACACACACTCATAGCGTGACATGTGAGTCCATGAGTAAACATTTTTATGAAATATTTGGAAAGGAAAAACAACATTTAAAGGAATATTTGCAAAGGAAAAACAACAACATTTAACAGCTAGGCTACCTTCCGCCATTATATTATGGTTATACTGTGGTACCTCTTTACTCTCCATATGTACCAATAACAGGAAAACATTGTGGTTTAGTGATCTGAAAGTCACGCCCTTGGTGCCCTCATCTGAAGTCATTCATCTGAGAACACGGCTCAGATTACGACTGGGGAAAAATGTTCTAACTAAAATCCAATTCCGTCAAAAAAGGAAAGTTTGAACATATGAAATGAATGCAGAACAGATGAAAACACAAAACCAGAACAACTGACTCTGACATTGTGCTACAATCCAAAGATTAAAAGATTAACATTTTTGGATGCAAATATTCTAATATTCTTTCATTATAGTAGTTGTTTGGTGGTGCATAGGCTAACGTATGAGCTATATCTCTGTAAAACAAGTTCCAGGAATTGGATCTATAAGTGGCTACAATGTAAATAGCTACATTTATTCTCATTCTAGACTAGCTACAATAGTGTCCTATAGCCTCATAGTAGTGTCCATATGACTGTCAAAAAGTTACAGGGGTGTGGTTGTGGCATGTGTGCGTGTTGTGAGAGAACAGAGAGATGATGTGAAAGAGGAGTGAAAATAATGGCCAAGACAGGATTTCCTACCCACTGATATGTGCCACTGCCTAAATCATCTTCGAGGAGGAAGTCAGTTTCAGTGAGTCTTACCTCCAAAAGACAGAAAACACGGAGACATCTTCCTCAGACCTCACCCAGGGGAGTACCACTGGGAAAGGGAATACCTAGTAAGTTGTACAACTAAATGCATTCAACCGAAATGTGTCTCTGAAGCGGAGAGGTGTGGAGTGCTGCTTTAATCGACATCATCAGTGCCCAGGGAGCAGTTGTTGTTGAGGGTTAACTGCCTTGCTCAAAGGCAGAATGGCAGATTTTTCCACCTTGCCGGTTCAGGGATTGGAACCAGCAACATTTCGGTTACTTGCCCAACACTCTTAACCGGTAGGTTGCCTGAGCCCTGGTGTCATGAGAAAGGTCATCTCTGTGACATGTAGAGTTTCAACCTGGTCTCAGAGCATTTTGTATTATTCTCTACGTAAAACACTTTAGTATGTATTAACTTGTGGATGTCCATCACTCATTTTGTATGATATGTTATGAATTATGATTTGTATTATATGTTATGAAATTGCAAAACATACAATATATTACGAATTTGAAAAACATACTATATGTTACAAATTTGCGGAAATATACAGTATCAGTCAAAAGTTTGGACACATCTACTCATTCAAGGGTTTTCTTTATTTTTACTAGTTTCTACATTGTAGAATAATAGTGAAGACATCAAAACTATGAAATAACACATATGGAATCATGTAGTAACCAAAAAAGTGTTAAACAAATCAAAATACATTTTATATTTGCCTTGATGACAGCTTTGCACACTCTTGGCATTCTCTCAACCAGCTTCACCTGGAGTGCTTACCAAGTCTTGTAGGAGTTCCCACATTTGCTTTCCTGCACTCTCTGGTCTGACTCATCCCAAACCATCTCAATTTGGTTGAAGTAGGGGGATTGTGGAGGCCAGGTCATCTGATGCAGCACTCCATCACTATCATTCTTGGTAAAATAGCCCGTACACAGCCTCGAGGTGTATTGGGTCATTGTCCTGTTGAAAAACAAATGATAGTCCCACTAAGCCCAAACCAGATGGGATTGCATATCGCTGCAGAATGCTGTGGTAGCCATGCTGGTTAAGTGTGCCTTGAATTCCAAATAAATTACAGACAGTGTCACTGAAAGCACCCCCACACCATAACACCTTCACCTCACCTACATGCTTTCCGGTGTTATTAAATACACATGCGGAGATCATCCGTTCACCCACACCGCGTCTCACAAAGACACGGCGGTCGGAACCAAAAATCGCCAATTTGGACTCCAGAACAAAGGACAAATTTCCACCGGTCTAATGTCCATTGGTCGTGTTTCTTGACCCAAGCAAGTGTCTTCTTCTTATTGGTGTCCTTTAGTAGTGGTTTCTTTGCAGAAGAAACCATGAAGGCCTAAATCACGCAGTCTCCTCTGAACAGTTGATGTTGAGATGTGTCTGTTACTTGAACTCCGTGAAGCATTTATTTGGGCTGCAATTTCTGAGGCTGGTAACTCTAATGAACTTATCCTCTGCAGCAGAGGTAACTCTGGGTCTTCCGTTCCTGTGGCGGTCCTCATGAGAGCCAGTTTCATCATAGCGCTTGATTTTTTTGCGGCTGCACTTGAAGAAACTTTCAATGTTCTTGAAATGTTCAGTATTGACTGACCTTCATGTCTTAAAATAATGATGGACTGTCATTTCTCTTTGCTTATTTGAGCTGTTATTGCCATAATAGGGACTTGATATTTTACCAAATAGGGCTATATTCTGTATACCCCCCTACCTTGTCACAACATAACTGATTGGCTCAAACGCATTAAGAAGAAAATAAATTCCACAAATGAACTTTTAAGAAGGCACAGCTGTTCATTGAAATGCATTCCAGGTGACTACCTCATGAAGCTGGTTGTGAGAATGCCAAGAGTGTGCAAAACGGTCATCGAGGCAAATTGAGTCTATTTGAAGAATCTTAAATATAAAATATATTTTGATTTGTTTAACAATTTTTTGGTTTCTACATGTGTTGTTTAATAGTTTTGATGTCTTCACTATTATTCTACAATGTAGAAAATAGTCAAAATAAAGAAAAACCCTTGAATGAGTAGGTGATCTAAAACTTTTGACCGGTAGTGCATATACAGTATATATATATAATTTTTTCACAGTATTTTAAAACTACAATCTACCTGCAGTGAAGCCCCTCAACATTTACATCACATTCCAGGGATCTAGCAGACGCTCCCACCCAGAGCGGCAGAAAACCTGCCTTTATGCACAAGGGCCATGAATATTTTCAAATTAATTGAATCAATGAATCAGTCCACAGATATATTCCATTTTCTGAAAGGCTAATAATCAAGCAAATCATTCAATGTTTTCCTTCATACGCAGTACTACATGTATTTGACTGTTACAGTGATAGTGAGGGTTAATGTGATGCTTATCTTAAAAAAGTGAAGAAAGGAGGAAGTATTTGTATTTATTATGGATCCCCATTAGCTGCTGCTTTGGCAGGAACTACTCCTCCTGGGGTCCAGCAAAATAAGGCAGTTTATACAATTTAAAAACATTACAATACATTCACAGATTTCACAACACACTGTGTGCCTTCAGGCCCCTACTCCACCACCACCACATACAGTTGAAGTCGGAACTTTGCATACACTTAAGTTGGAGTCATTAAAACTCATTTTTCAACCACTCCACAAATTTCTTGTTAACAAACTATAGTTTTGGCAAGTCGGTTAGGACATCTACTTTGTGCATGACACAAGTTACAGACAGATTATTTCACTTATAATTCACTGTATCACAATTCCAGTGGGTCAGAAGTTTACATACACTAAATTGACTGTGCCTTTAAACAGCTTGGAAAATTCCAGAAAATGATGTCATGGCTTTAAAAGCTTCTGATAGGCCAATTGACATCATTTGAGTCAATTGGAGGTGTACCTGTGGATGTATTTCAAGGTCTACCTTCAAACTCAGTGCCTCTTTGCTTGACATCATGGGGAAATCAAAAGAAATCAGCCAAGACCTCCACAAGTCTGGTTCATCCTTGGGAGCAATTTCCAAATGCCTGAAGGTACCACGTTCATCTGTACAAACAATAATACGCAAGTATAAACACCATGGGACCACGCAGCCGTCATACCGCTCAGGAAGGAAACGCGTTATGTCTCCTAGAGATGAATATACTTTGGTTTCTCAAAGTGCAAATCAATCCCAGAATAACAGCAAAGGACCTTCTGAAGATGCTGGAGGTAACAGGTAGAAAAGTATCTATATCCACAGTAAAACTAGTCCTATATTGACATAACCTGAAAGGCCGCTTAGCAAGGAAGAAGCTACTGCTCCAAAACTGCCATAAAAAAGCCAGACTACAGTTTGCAACTGGACATGGGGACAAAGATCGTACTTTTTGGAGAAATGTCCTCAGGTCTGATGAAACAAAAATAGAACTGTTTGGCCATAATGACCATCATTATGTTTGGAGGAAAAAGGGGGATGCTTGCAAGCCGAAGAACACCATCCCAACCGTGAAGCACGGGGGTGGCAGCATCATGTTGTGGGAGTGCTTTGCTGCAGGAGAGACCGGTGCACTTCACCAAATAGATGGCATCACAAGGAAGGACAATTATGTGGATATATTGAAGCAACATCTCAAGACATCAGTAAGGAAGTTAAAGCTTGGTTGCAAATGGGTCTTCCAAATGGACAATGACCCCAAGCATACTTCCAAAGTTGTGGCAAAATGGTTTAAGGACAACAAAGTCAAGGTATTTGAGTGTCCATCACAAAGCCCTGACCTCAATCCTATAGAAAATTTGTGGGCAGAACTGAAAAAGCGTGTGCGAGCAAGGAGGCCTACAAACCTGACTCAGTTACACCAGCTCTGTCAGGAGGAATGGGCCAAAATTCACCCAATTTATTGTGGGAAGATTGTGGAAGGCTACCCAAAACGTTTGACCCAAGTTAAACAATTTAAAGGCAATGATACCAAATACTAATTGAGTGTATGTAAACTTCTGACCCACTGGGAATGTGATGAAAAAAATAAAAGCTGAAATAAATCCTTCTCTACTATTATTCTGACATTTCACATTCTTAAAATAAAGTGGTGATCCTAACTAACCTAAGACAGGGAATATTTACTAGGATTAAATGTCAGGACTTGTGTTAAACTGAGTTTAAATATATTTGGCTAAGGTGTATGTAAACTTCCGACTTTAACTGTATATACAGTACAAAATCCATGTGTACGTGTGTGTATAGTGCGTATGCTATCATGTGTGTGTGTATGCATGTGTCTGTGCCTATGTTTGTGTTGGGTCACAGTCCCCGCTGTTCCGTAAGGTGTTTTATCTGGGTTTTACTGCTTGCGTCAGTTACTTGATGTGGAATAGAGTTCCATGTAGTCATGGCTCTATTTAGTACTGTGCACCTTCCATAGTCTGTTCTGGACTTGGGGACTGTGAAGAGACCTCTTGTGGCATGTCTCGTGGGGTATGCATGGGTTTCCGAGCTGTGTGTCAGTAGTTCAAACAGACAGCTTGGTGCATTCAACATGTCACCTCTCATAAATACAAGCAGTGAAGAAGTCAATCTCTCCTCCACTTTGAGCCAGAGAGATTGACATGCATATTATTAATATTAGCTCTCTGTGTACATCCAAGGGCCAGCCGTGCTGCCATGTTCTGAACCAATTGACATTTTCCTAAGTCCTTTTTCGTGGCACCTGACCACACGACTGAACAGTAGTCCAGGTGCGACAAAACTAGGGCCTGTAGGACCTGCCTTGTTGATAGTGCTGTCAAGAAGGTAGAGCAACGCCTTATCATGGACATACTTCTCCCCATCTTAGCTACTGTTATATCAACAGTTTAGGGTTTAGGGTTTAGTGAATGATTTGTCCCAAATACAATGCTTTTAGTTTTAGAAATATTTAGGGCTAACTTATTCTTTGCCTCCCACTCTGAAACTAACTGCAACTCTTTGTTACATGTTGCAGTCATTTCAGTCTCTGTAGTAGCTGACATGTATAGTGTTGAGTCATCCGCATACATAGACACGCTGGCTTTCCTCAAAGCCAGTGGCAATTCATTAGTAAAGATTGAAAAAAGGTAAGGGCCTTGACAGCTGCCTTGAGGAATTCCTGATTCTACCTGGATTATCTTGGCGAGGCTTCCATTAAATAACACCTTCTGTGTTCTGTTAGACAGGTAACTCTTTATCCACAATATAGCAGGGGGTGTAAAGCCATAACACATATGTTTTGCCAGCAGCAGACTATGATCAATAATGTCAAACGCCGCACTGAAGTATAACAAAACAGCCCCCACAATATTTGTATCATCAATTTCTCTCAGCCAATCATCAGTCATTTGTGTAAGTGCTGTGTTTGTTGAATGTACTTCTCTATCAGCATGCTGAAAGTTTGTTGTCAATTTGTTTACGGTAAAATAGCATTGTATCTGGTCAAACACAACTGTTTTCAAAAGTTTACTAAGGGTTGGTAACAGGCTGATTGGTCGGCTATTTGAGCCAGTAAAGGGGGCTTTACTATTCTTAGGTAGCGGAGTGACTTTGCTTCCCTCCAAGTCTGAGGGCACACACTTTGAGGCTTAAATTGAAGATGTTGCAAATAGGAGTGTCAATATTGGAAGGGAAGAAAGGAGAAAGTGATGAAAGGAGGAAATGATGAAAGGAGGAAGTGATGAAAGAAGGAAGTGATGAAAGGAGGAAGTGATGAAAGGAGGAAGCGATGAAAGGAAGAACTGATGAATGTAAATCTGGTGCAGTCCTCTAAAAGTGTTTTCATTCACTAGATAATCTTTTCCATGTCTGCATTCATAAGAAATTCGTTGAGCTTCATCCAACTATTATTGTATTATTATTGTATTTTTCTTTAAGGGCCTGATTCAGACTTAGGAAAGGTATGCATTTCCTAAGCTTTTTGATCAGGCCTTAAATCTTCTGCATTATACAGTGATGTAGTGGTAAAACAAGTAGGTGAGTAAACTCTGATCACCGGTTACGGTGAAAAAAGTCACGCTTTTCAATTCATTTTTCCACAAAAGGTAGGTAAACTGTGTTTATTTGTGTGTACCCTCCACTACACCCCTGATTGGATACTAATTTATATTTGTCTTACCAGAGAGGAAATACCACACTACTACAGTAAAAATCCCAAGGAGATTGTGTGATCGTGGACTAAACTAAAGTACGCCGCAATTGTACCAGTCCGTGTGTTGCTTGCCTGTCATCCCCTGAGTCAGAGATGGCTGCCTCCATGCCCCTGTTCCTCTCCGGCATTATGATCTTCAGCATCTCCTTGTACTTGCTCCACAAGAGGCTGCAGGCTGAGATAGGGACCACTCATCAACACCAACTCAGGAACCTCACCATTCTGCTGTGGCACTGGCCCTTCAGCCACCCCTACAGCCTGGAGGGAGACGTTTGCAGCAATGAGTACGGTATCCCAGGCTGCCTCCTCAGTGACAACACCTCCCTGTACCCTCAGGCAGACGTGGTGGTCTTCCACCACCATGAGCTGAGGACGGGTCGCTCCGCCCTGCCTCTCCATCTCCCACGGCCGGCCTCCCAGCGCTGGCTCTGGCTCTCCCTGGAGCCTCCGGTGAACAACGGCAACCTGACCCAGTACAAAGGACTGTTCAACTGGACCATGAGCTACCGAGCGGACGCTGACGTACCAATGCCCTATGGGAAGACGGTGGAAGTTCTTGTTCCACCAAACAGCAACAGCAGCAGCTATGTGATCCCTAAGAAAGGGGCTTGCCTGGCCAGCTGGGTGGTCAGCAACTACAGCCCTGACCATGCCAGAAGTCAAGTCTACCAGAGCCTAAGGAAGTACATTCCTATAGAGGTGTATGGCCACTGGCTAAAGAGGCCACTGACCGAACATAGTCTGATACCCACCATTGGCCGCTGTAAATTCTACCTGGCCTTTGAGAATTCAGTGGCCATAGACTACATCACTGAGAAGCTGTGGAGGAATGCCTACCAAGCAGGGACAGTACCCGTGGTTCTGGGGCCCTCTCGGTCTAACTATGAGGCCTTGGTGCCCTCAGGCTCATTCATCCATGTCAGTGACTTCAGCAGCACAGAGCGGCTGGCTGCCTTCCTACAGCAGCTGGCCACAGACAGAGGGCGCTATGAGGCTTACTTCAAGTGGCGTCAGACCCATGAAATCAAGACATACACAGACTGGAGAGAGAGGCTCTGTAATATCTGTATCAACTATCACAGACTGCCAGCTAAAAAGGTGTACTATGATCTGGATGGATGGGCCAATAGATAACAGGCAAAAGCTGCTTTTACTGCAAGTTATTTGGTATCTTTGTTTTAGCCTAATTCAAATCAAATCAAAGTGTATTTGTCACGTGCGCCGAATATAACAGGTGTAGACCTTAAAGTGATATGCTTACTTACAGGCCCTAACCAACAGTGCAATTTTAAAGTAAAAAATAGGTAATAGGTGAACAATAGATAAGTTAAGAAATAAAAAAACAACAGTGAAAAGACATGTTCAACAACCTGTGCTGGGCTCTACTTACAACAGGGCCAGTTCGTTCACACACAAAATGTCACAGGTAAAACGTGAAATACATTCATTTCTGCATTGTTGTGATTGTGTGTGACTTTAACATCCATAACAGCCTGATGACATTACAACATTGCATTTTGGTCCCCAATGCAGAAACACCACAGAAAAATGACAACTTCAGTTAAAAAAGGGAAGAGGAAGTATGAAGGTGTACCCACAGTGTCCAATCACGTGTAAGGTCCCATTGACTACATTCCAGCCTTTACAAGACCAAGAATTGCCACAAATAAAACCATTACACAACCATGTAGGCTGGCTCATAATGCTATTTAAATGGGACAAGGAAATGTCTTTCCCAGCAGTAATATTGAGGGTAAGCTTTCAATTATTTTTTCTCTCTCAGTATTTGGCTACTCATAATACTCTACTGTACAGTTCATACCCTTCATAGGCAGTTGATGAATGTCCTCCATCTCACTCGGTTCGGGGCAAGTTTTTCCAGGTCACACCAGTTGAGACCGCTCTCAGTAATTTCTGCCTAGATCTCTCTCCTCCAAGTGTTTCTGGGTCGACCACAAACCTACAAAAACAAAATCCCTGTACAAATACTAAATCTAAACAACCCATCTCAGAGAAATTACTGTGCATTGAAAGTTCTGTATGTCACTCAATTCAACCGTACTCCTCTGTATCCTAATGTAACTTTACGACTAATTGTGATGCATATGATTTAATTTCTAGTGTCAATGCAGATTACACACCAAGGTGGTGCCCTATTCCCTACATAGTGCATTTTATAGGGAATAGGTTGCCATTTCGGATGCAAAAAAAACATTTCTGGTATAGATACTGGGGGATGTTGCTTTATCATCTCAATGTCTATGGATTCAGGGGACAATCCACCAATAACAGATCAACATGCAATAACAGCTCTGGCCACCAGAGGTCATGATTACCTAAAAACGGAATAAACTTGAAACGATAACAATTTGCTTTTTACCTCATTACTTGTTTTAAAGGCTAGATTAGCTATTAACATATATTTTTGCTTCTCTCTCATGAGATCCAAGACAGTTGATCAGCTTGCAACAAGATTGTCTATCATATCATTTAAGAAAACAGCACAGCAGACCATGTTGCAGTGAAGATAATATAAATATTTATTTTCCATGTTCATCTCTGAAATGTCTACATGCATCATGTCCAGCAATTCCAGTAGTAGTAAAAGAGGTCGGTCATCTCTCAGGGTTGGTGTGTTAATTCATCTGGTGTGTCGTTATTTAGAGAGGGTGGTTTTACTGTATAAAAGGAGAGTCCCAGAGATTTATAACCAGCCACATTCATGAGAGAAAACAAAGAGCAACTTTCAATCCATCAAACTAAAATTTCTAGAAAACCTGGGAATATTTGGACAGTTATTTGCATTTTGCAACCCTAGGGTACAATATTGATGTAGGTATATGGTAACTATATGGTAACAGCCAAAGAAGGTTTAAGTTTGATGTTCATCTTTACCAGTAATCTAGGCCTACATCAATGAATGGATTCATTCTACGAGTCCAATACTCTTTCTGTCTCACATACATTGTTTTTGAGGACCAAAAAGGCTAATCAAATCATCTGCACCCAAAGAGCATCCCATTACTGTATGTGTCTGACCACTTCACTGTTCTTCAGAGAGAGTGGAGACAGAGAGTTAGGGGAACAGTTCAATTAAAATTCCCCCACAAAACTCCTTTTTTTCATTAGTGCACGGTTGATAAAGTCCCAAAATGTTTTGTATGTCAGCAATGAAGTTATACAACTTTCAAAATACAGAAATATAGCCAGTATGATGCATTTTGCATCATGATCCAAAACACAGCATCATATCATACTCGATGCATCATACCAGCTGTATTTATGCATTTTGAAAATTGATTGCTGAAATGTAAAATATTTTGGGACTATATCAACAATGGACTAATGCTACAAATAACTAAATATAGTTTTTGTGTGGAGTTGTCCTAAGTAAATCAAAGAGCTAATAACACGCTTTCCTGAGAGATAACCGTAATAGGCAACTTCTGAACAGACTCTAGCGTGCATCCAAAATGGCACCCTATTCCCTATATAGTGCACTATATTTGACCAAAAACTATAGGGCTTTCGTCAAAAGCAATGCCCTATATACAGAATAGGGTGCCATTTTGGAAGCACACTAGGCTAAAGAAAAAAAGGTTTGTTTGCAATCAGAAATATAGAATAATAATGTGTACAAATACATCATTAGAGCCAGGTTGCCATCTCTCTGTACAGTACACATCAGTGGCTATTTACATAAATAACATCACAAATCATGGGACAAGCCATGTGTTTGTTTGATACGGTATATTCAGTGCTTGACTTGGACTGAAATAGGTTCCAGTACTCATTCTGGGTGCCGGTACTGTTTATATTTAGATGCAGGAACTCCACAATATTTTTGAGCTAATATTCTATATAAGAGGAACAAGAGCTCAAGCAGTTGAACATTTGAGGTGCCGGCACTCCGGCGAGCTCCTGCCCACGTCAAGCACTGTGTATATGTATGTACATAATGGGGTTGCTCTGTTTCAGAGTTCTGTAAAGAAGTTCCAAATTCCTTTGAAATCATTCAAGTTATTTAAATATCATCATAAGCAAGTTTACACAAGAAACTTGTAAGGATCATAAATGCATATTGAATTGTATCCCTTTTTCAGCAGAGCACAGCATCATCAAGTCATGCATAGAGGGACCATTGATACTGAGAATATAATGGCTACATAACAAAGCGTAAAGGTTTACCATACATACTGCATGTGTACATTTATGAAACATATTAAAATCACGTTTGTATGTAAAAAAACAACAACACTTTTTGGTAATGAAGAAAGTCAAAGATGAGTTGATCCAGGTCTTCAGAAGGCGTCATTAGTGGCACCATATTCTCCACATACTGTAGTGCACTACTTTCGACCAGGGTCGATAAGGCGCTGGCAAAAGTAGGGCACTCTGTAGGGAATAGGGTGTTATTTGGGACACAGTTATTTAGTCTGCCAATGATTACTATTGACAGCTTGATAAATTGGCATATTCCCACTATGCTCCATCTGTTTCAAAGGCATATGGCCTAACATCTGCAGTTCCAGAATGATTTATAGGACCAGTTCCCAGACCCAGATTAAGCCTATTCCTCAACTGAATTTTCAACTGAGATTATCCATGCTTTTCAGTCCAGGAGTCTGGGTCATACTGCAGTCTATGATTTAGGAAACTTGTATCTGGATTGGTTATTCAATTTCACATTCTGCACAAAGTGTGTGCCTCCAACACAATCTCCCTGTTCACTATTATTAAAGGTTTGTGGTTTGGACATTGGCCTGTATATTTCACTGTAAGTCATGGTCTGGGTAACATTCAAAAGTATGATGCAAGTATCAAAGTTAGTCTCCACAGATTGTGTAATGTAATAAATCATACACCAACAGACCCAGAAAACATTTATTTTTTCACTGTAGTTCTTCTCTGCTCTCTTCCTGAACCTTTCTGTCGGTGTCTGTCGTATGAAGCAGGGTAGTATTCATTAGTGCACACCGTAGCAAAACATTTTGCAACAGAACACAACAACAATAATTTGTTGTTGGAAAAGTTCAGGTATAGAATCTTGCAGAACGTGGAGAATCTTATCCATCATTATACACGCTAATCTCTCAGTCAGTTAGTTGGTTGTGCACATGTTTGACAGAAAAAAACAGAGAGGATATTACAGAATCAAATCCACAAGAGATAACAGAGTTAACATATAACAAAACAAGGCATGGTTATGATAGGCCAGACGGAAAGCTTAAAGATCATGTAGGTTTTCTGAGAGTGTGAGATGTCATTGGTCCCAGATATCAGTCTGTTTCAAGAGGAGATTCACGTCAGTCGGTCATTCAGATATAATGTTCATACAGTCCTCCTCCTCACCAGCCCTGCAGTGTATGTAGTGTATCATGTGGGACAGGTCAAAAGGTCAGACAGAGAAACCTGATGGGTGTTTGTAGGTGTGCAAGGGAGTGAGTATGATTTGATCTTCCTGTACATGTAGGATGATATGTTTTATAGGTGCATATCAGAATGTCCAGAGTTGTCAGGGTTACTTGTGGCTCCGCTGAAGGTAAAGGGTGGAGTCATCAAACAAAGGATTCTTCACCTCCATCTCTCCCGTCTAGAGAGCAAAAGAGAGAACAAGAAAGAAAGATAGAAAAAGAGAGGGCGAGAGAAAGGAGAGAGAAGTTATTACACAGCTAAAACAATAAAATGTGTGTATCCGTAGCCTATTGTAAGTACAAATGTATGTAAACTAAATGTATAGTATTTAAGGTAAATATATATTGGATATCAGCTATCGCTGCCTCTCCATGTCTGCTATTGTACTGCATGGCTGTGCAGTACACTGTATGTGCATCAGGTATGTCTGTCTCTTACCGGGGCCAGTCCAGGGCACTCGTATACCGTGAAATCCCCATCCTCATTCTCCTCATCTGACGTGGCCCCGGAGTCAGGCACCTTGGGTTCATCCCTGTGTCTGGAGAAAAAGGAAAAACACTGAGTCATGGAGGTATCCAACCACATCACATAACATCCCAACCCACCATTCACAGAGGAGAACACCGATACAGACTGACAGGAGGACAGGGAAGGAGAAGGGAGGGAAGAGGAGGGAGACAAGGGCAGTGTCTGGAAACATGTAGTTCACTTCCTCCAAACCCCCTCAAATCCTCTTCAAAAACACTGGACCTTGGACCTCCACCAATTAGCTTTGAAAGGAGTTGAAGGAGAATCAGGAAGCAAGAAATGGACAGATAGTAACATTTTTAGACAGCCAGGGTCAGAGGGCAGACAGATATGTCCGGTTAAAAGACAGACAGAAGGCCAGCTGGACAGACAGACAGAAGGCCATGGGGGGTATGACTCACTTCTCCAGGCAGAGCATCTGCTGTTTCTGGTGTTGGTAGTGGTACATCTGAGCACTCTGAGCCAGCCTCCTATCCCCAAGCTGCAGGCAGGACACAGAGGGAGGGCCCGAGATGACATGGCTCTCAACCAGACGCCGTTTCAGTATAACATTTATTGTACAGAAGATGTCTTTGTTCCCATGTGATTAGTATGTTATCAAATCAAACTTTAGATTTATTGAAAATAAAAATGTGTTTTACAGTAAAACAATAAAATTAAGGAGATAAAATAAACAGATGGCAATTAATGAAATGTATAAAATAACATGAAACAAAAAAAACATCACTGACATGAATATAATATGTTGTAACCATGACTTCGTGTGATTATGTGTTCTGCTGTACTTACCACATCGTTGTCATAGGAATGGGGCCCCATCCCCCCATAAGCTGGGTAGTCGACCTTCTGAGCCAGTCGCACACCTCTCTGCAACCTGGGATAAGATGGGGGACATCAGGGTTAGTTTCCCATAACCACATTATTAAACTACATGACAATTATTAAAATGAGTCAGTACATTTAACTAAGTTAAGTAGGGAACAACAACCACATAATCACAGTTATCGCAGACCATTCTTCCACATAGCTGGAATCAGCTAAATCAGTGCAAAACAGATGTAGAGTTTTACCTGATCCAACAGACACCAGCCAAGAGCAAGGCAACAGATCCCACAACCAAAAACACACTGGTCATGACTGTGAAGAGATAGAGAAAGGCTGTCAGGAGAAGAGGATAGAAACATCTGGCAGAGGAAGACATGTTATCCAGAACACCAGGAACAGGTCAGGTGGAGAGACAGAGTAAAGCAGTGGCTGTTTGTGGGGTGCATCTCAATTGTAAACTCAGCAAAAAAGAAACGGCCCTTTTTCAGGACCCTGTCTTTCAAAGATAATTCGTAAAAATCCAAATAACTTCACAGATCTTCATTGTAAAGGGTTTAAAAACTGTTTCCCATGCTTGTTCAATGAACCATTAACAATTAATGAACATGCACCTGTGGAACGGTCGTTAAGACACTAACAGCTTACAGACGGTAGGCAATTAAGGTCACAGTTATTAAAACTTAGGACACTAAAGAGGCCTTTCTACTAACTCTGAAAAACACCAAAAGAAAGATGCCCAGGGTCCCTGCTCATCTGCGTGAACGTGCCTTAGGCATGCTGCAAGGAGGCGTGAGGACTGCAGATGTGGCCAGGGCAATAAAATGCAATGTCCGTACTGTGAGACGCCTAAGACAGCGCCACAGTGAGACAGGACGGACAGATGATCATCCTCACAGTGGCAGACCACGTGTAACAGCACCTGCACAGGATCGGTACATCCGAACATCACACCTGCGGGACAGGTACAGGTTGGCAACAACAACTGCCCGAGTTACACCAGGAACGAACAATCCCTCCATCAGTGATCAGACTGTCTGCAATAGGCTGAGAGAGGCTGGACTGAGGGCTTGTAGGCCTGTTGTAAGGCAGGTCCTCACCAGACATCACCGGCAACAACGTCGCCTATGGGCACAAACCCACCGTCGCTGGCCCAGACAGGACTGGCAAGAAGTGCTCTTCACTGACGAGTTGCGATTTTGTCACACCAGGGGTGATGGTCGGATTAGCGTTTATAGTCGAAGGAATGAGAGTTACACCGAGGCCTGTACTCTGGAGCGGGATCGATTTGGAGGGTGAGGGCCTGTCATGGTCTGGGGCGGTGTGTCACAGCGTCATCGGACTGAGCTTGTTGTCATTGCAGGCAATCTCAATGCTGTGCGTTACAGGGAAGACATCCTCCTCCCTCATGTGGTACCCTTCCTGCAGGCTCATCCTGACATGACCCTCCAGCATGACAATGCCACCAGCCATACTGCTCGTTCTGTGCGTGATTTCCTGCAAGACAGGAATGTCAGTGTTCTGCCATGGCCAGTGAAGAGCCCGGATCTCAATCCCATTGAGCAAGTCTGGGACCTGTTGGATCGGAGGGTGAGGGCTAGGGCCATTCCCCCCAGAAATGTCTGGGTACTCGCAGGTGCCTTGATGGAAGAGTGGGGTAACATCTCAAAGCAAGAACTGGCAAATCTGGTGCAGTCCATGAGGAGGAGATGCACTGCAGTACTTAATGCAGCTGGTGGCCACACCAGATACTGACTGTTACTTTGGATTTTGACCCCCCCCCCCTTTGTTCAGGGAGACATTATTCCATTTCTGTTAGTCACATGTCTGTGGAACTTGTTCAGTTTATGTCTCAGTTGTTGAATCTTGTTATGTTCATACAAATATTTACACATATTAAGTTTGCTGAAAATAAACGCAGTTGACAGTGAGAGGACATTTCTTTTTTTTCTGAGATTATTTCCTTGATTCCTCGCATCCTTTCTCCTTGGAACCTCCGATCTTCTACTTCAACGTGCTTTGAGAGGGAGACGAGGAGGGAGAATGTGATGAAACAAGGAAATACAATTAAGATTCACCCATGTACGAGAAGGGAGAACAGGAGAGTCCATCTGCAAATTGTCAATATTAATAGGCAAGAGCAGTGACAGTCAGAGCAGCATTCATAAGAGCAGTGACAGTCAGTGCAGCATTCACAAGAGCAGTGACAGCCAGTGCAGCATTCACAAGAGCAGTGACAGTCAGAGCAGCATTCACAAGAGCAGTGACAGTCAGAGCAGCATTCACAAGAGCAGTGACAGTCAGTGCAGCATTCACAAGAGCAGTGACAGTCAGTGCAGCATTCACAAGAGCAATGACAGTCAGAGCAGCATTCACAAGAGCAGTGACAGTCAGAGCAGCATTCACAAGAGCAGTGACAGTCAGTGCAGCATTCACAAGAGCAGTGACAGTCAGAGCAGCATTCACAAGAGCAGTGACAGTCAGAGCAGCATTCACAAGAGCAGTGACAGTCAGTGCAGCATTCACAAGAGCAGTGACAGTCAGAGCAGCATTCACAAGAGCAGTGACAGTCAGAGCAGCATTCACAAGAGCAGTGACAGTCAGTGCAGCATTCACAAGAGCAGTGACAGTCAGAGCAGCATTCACAAGAGCAGTGACAGTCAGAGCAGCATTCACAAGAGCAGTGACAGTCAGAGCAGCATTCACAAGAGCAGTGACAGTCAGAGCAGCATTCACAAGAGCAGTGACAGTCAGTGCAGCATTCACAAGAGCAGTGACAGTCAGAGCAGCATTCACAAGAGCAGTGACAGTCAGAGCAGCATTCACAAGAGCAGTGACAGTCAGAGCAGCATTCACAAGAGCAGTGACAGTCAGTGCAGCATTCACAAGAGCAGTGACAGTCAGAGCAGCATTCACAAGAGCAGTGACAGTCAGAGCAGCATTCACAAGAGCAGTGACAGTCAGAGCAGCATTCACAAGAGCAGTGACAGTCAGTGCAGCATTCACAAGAGCAGTGACAGTCAGAGCAGCATTCACAAGAGCAGTGACAGTCAGAGCAGCATTCACAAGAGCAGTGACAGTCAGTGCAGCATTCACAAGAGCAGTGACAGTCAGAGCAGCATTCACAAGAGCAGTGACAGTCAGAGCAGCATTCACAAGAGCAGTGACAGTCAGTGCAGCATTCACAAGAGCAGTGACAGTCAGAGCAGCATTCACAAGAGCAGTGACAGTCAGAGCAGCATTCACAAGAGCAGTGACAGTCAGTGCAGCATTCACAAGAGCAGTGACAGTCAGAGCAGCATTCACAAGAGCAGTGACAGTCAGAGCAGCATTCACAAGAGCAGTGACAGTCAGTGCAGCATTCACAAGAGCAGTGACAGTCAGTGCAGCATTCACAAGAGCAGTGACAGTCAGAGCAGCATTCACAAGAGCAGTGACAGTCAGTGCAGCATTCACAAGAGCAGTGACAGTCAGAGCAGCATTCACAAGAGCAGTGACAGTCAGTGCAGCATTCACAAGAGCAGTGACAGTCAGTGCAGCATTCACAAGAGCAGTGACAGTCAGTGCAGCATTCACAAGAGCAGTGACAGTCAGAGCAGCATTCACAAGAGCAGCAGGGTGCGGAGAAATTAATTCTCAACACAGATCAGGGAATCATGGTTCTCTTATTCAAAAAATGGGTCAACTGGGACTGAAAATCATTAACAAGGATTAAGGTTACATACTGATAAACACTCGGCTGTTGGAGGGGTAAGGGATGATATGGGGCCCGCTGCGTACTGCTGGGGTGTGGCTGGTAGTGGTGGTGTTGGCTGTAGTGATAGAGGTGGGTGGAGAGGCTGTAGTGGCGCCGTGTGTCGTAGGCTGCTCTGTGGTAGGCCGTTGGGTGAGGATCATTGATCTGTCATCCTCCTCTTCCTTGACTTTAGGAACATCCTGAAAGGAAGAAGCTAGGAGGAGATACAAAAATAAAATATAATTAAATGGTAATTGATAGCAAAGCAAAAGGACATCTACTACTAACTTAGCAACTGGTATGGTATTACTGGTCACATTATGTTAATACTATATGCAATTAGTAAAATCTTAGTCAATCAAAGCTTCTGAAGTGGCACCCTTTGCGACAGGCCAAAGGTTTGTCCTCTCACCTGGATGTTTGAAACCTGATTCAGTCTCCTGTTGGCTGATGATGGTGGACAGGAAGTCTATCTCCTCGTCCACTTCAGGGAAAGTGGTCACTTTGCCTGCATCAAAAAGGAGACGGAAAATGTTGGTCATTGGGTTTTAATGATTACACAATGATGAGGCAGCATTTCTAATGATTTGTGCATTTCTAATGGAATTTCACATTTTCCATGTGAGTGAAGGAGAGGAGAGGATGGGAGAAGAGAGGAGAGAGATAATGAATCATCCTCAACCATCCCAATGATTCCAGGTTTGACTCAGATCTACAATTACCAATGATGACCTCATACTACACCATACAGAGTGCCTATGGGGACTGTTTGTCCACAACAAATCAGTCAACAGATGCTGACCACATAGGCTACACCTAATCAACTACTGATATCCATACAGAATGAAACACTATGAAATACAGTCATAGCCACTGTACTGTATAGATCCAGCGTCTATTCATCCTATACAGTGGATTCGGAAAGTATTCAGACCCCTTGACTTTTTCCACATTTTGTTACGTTCCAGCCATATTCTAAAATGGATTAAATAGTCCCCCCCCCTCATCAATATACACACAATACCCCATAATGAAAAAGCAAAAACAGGTTTTTAGAAACTTTTGAAAAATGGAAATATCACATTTACATAAGTATTCAGACCCTTTACTCAGTACTTTGTTAAAGCACCTTTGGCAGCGATTACATCATTGAGTCTTCTTGGGTATGACACTACAAGCTTGGCACACCTGTATTTGAGGAGTTTCTCTAATTATTCTCTGCAGATCCTCTCAAGCTTTGTCAGGTTGGATGGGGAGCGTCACTGCACAGCTATTTTCAGGTCTCCCCAGAGATGTTCGATAGGGTTCAAGTACGGGCTCTGGTTGGGCCACTCAAGGACATTCAGAGACTTGTCCCAAAGCCACTCCTGTGTTGTCTTGGCTGTGTGCTTAGGATCATTGTCTGTTGGAAGGTGAACCTTCACCCCAGTTTGAGGTCCTGTGCGCTCTGGAGCAGGTTTTCATCAAGGATCTCTACTTTGTTCTGTTCATCTTTCCCTTGATCCTGACTAGTCTCCCTGCCGCTGAAAAACATCCCCACAGGATGCTGCCACCACCATGCTTCACCATAGGGATCGTGCCAGGTTTCCTCCAAACATGACGCTAGACATTCATGCCAAAGAATTCAATCTTGGTGTCATCAGACCAGAGATTCTTGTTTCTCATGGTCTGAGTCCTTTAGGTGCCTTTTGGCAAACTCCAAGTGGGCTGTCATGTGCCATTTACTGTCATTTACTGAGGAGTGGCTTTCGTCTGGTCACTCTACCATAAAGGCCAGATAGGTGGAGCGCTGCATAGATGGTTGTCCTTCTGGAAGGTTCTCCCATCTCCACAGAGGAACTCTGGAGCTGTGTCAGAGTGACCATCAGGTTCTTGGTCACCTCCCTGACCAAGGCCTTTCTCCCTCGATTGCTCAGTTTGGCCAGACGGCTAGCTCTAGGAAGAGTCTTGGTGGTTCCAAACTTCTTCCATTTACGAATGATGGAGGCCACTGTGTTGTTGGGGACCATCAACGATGCAGAAATGTTTTGGTACCCTTCCCCAGACCTGTGCCTCGACACAATCCTGTTTCAGAGCTCTACAGATAATTCCTTCGACCTCATGGCTTGGTTTTTGCTCTGACATGCAGTGTCAACTGTGAGAACTTATATAGACAGGTGTGTGCCTTTCCAAATCATGTCCAATCAATTGTATTTACCACAGGTGGACTCCAAGTTGGAGCTATCAGAAAAATCAGCATTCAGGGCTCAAACAATAATATTTCATAATGTATATAAATGTAATGTATGTATCTCTGTGACTCCATCCATATACCACATACTGGTACTCAGGACAGGGAGGAATGCCAGACAGAAGGAACTTCTACATGCTGCTCCCATGTGGCAAGTGTGAAAAAACACCTAAAAACAACAAGTGAAATCGACAAATCGCTCATCAAGTACAAAAGCCTTGCGCAAACAAACTGTAGCCTAGTACAAGCATCAAAGATCTTTCTGTTGGCAGAGAGAACACACTGCACGTTTACATTGGATTGGTGTGTGATCCATCATAAAGTTATGAGGCTCTGTGTGCCAAGGAAACAGACAGTTCTGACTGATGCATGGTGCAGTGTGTGGTTCTGTAGTGTGTGTGCCTGCGTATTTTAGACTGAGTAAGCCAGTGATACTGTAATGCTGGCTGAATCAGAGAGTGAGTGAGTGAGTGTGAGGGAGAGCGGTGCAGTGTGTATGTGAGAAAGTGTGTGGGTATTGGTGAGAGTGGGTGAATAATTGTGGTGCAGTACGTAGGTGGATGGGTCATCCTCTCTGTCATGCAGTGCTGCTCTGAGCGTGTGGGTGAAGGGTACAGAGGGCGGGAGGGAGATTGGGGGGGAGAGAGAGATAGAGATAATGAGAGAGGGAGAAAGAAACAGAGAGAGGAAGAGAAAAATTAGGTAGAGAGAGTGAGTGAGCAAAGAGAGCAGAGAGAAGTACAGAGATAAAGAGAGGAGGGAACAGAGAGAGATACAGAGAGAGATACAGAGAGAGAGAAACAGAGAGAGATACAGAGAGAAAGAGAGATACAGAGAGAGGTACAGAGAGAGAGAGGTACAGAGAGAGAGAGAGAGAGGGATACAGAGAGAGAGAGAGGTACAGAGAGAGGTAGAGAGAGAGAGAGAGAGAGAGAGAGAGAGAGGTACAGAGAGAGAGAGAGAGAGAGAGAGAGAGAGAGAGAGAGAGAGAGAGAGAGAGAGAGAGAGAGAGAGAGGCACAGAGAGGGAGAGAGAGATACAGAGAGAGAGAGAGAGATACAGAGAGAGAGAGAGAGAGAGAGATACAGAGAGAGAGAGAGAGATACAGAGAGATACAGAGAGAGAGAGAGATACAGAGAGAGAGAGAGAGATACAGAGAGAGAGAGAGAGATACAGAGAGAGAGAGAGATACAGAGAGAGAGAGAGATGCAGAGAGAGATATCTGTCACATAAAATGTCAATTCAATTCAAAAGGTGCTTTCCTTTATTGGCATGGTAAACATACTGTATGTTTACATTGCCAAAGCAAGTAAAATAAACAAACAATAGTGAGAAAAGACAAAATATTGAGAAAAAAACAAAATGAACAATAAAACAATTAGAAATGAACAGTAAACATTGCACTCAAAAAAGGTTGAAAAAAGGTTGCCATTTCAAGCGTTCGATCACCCCCTAGCTTCTGTGTCAACCAACTACACTGTTGGTGTTCTGGAGCTCTGCATACAGGTCAGCGAAGCAAAGTGCCCAGTCATCTAATGTTATACAATACAGATGGGTTCACCAGTGGCATCAAAGAAGATCTGAATAATACATTAGTATAGATCCATCTGCGGGGAACCCTGTAATCAATCCTTCCTGTTCAGTCCAATGCTACTATTGTATTCAGCAGACCACAGATGACTACAATTATTTTGTGTTCCTTGGATAAAGAAAATCATAGACGTATATCTCATCTAGAAGCTTAGCAAACACCTGTATTTTCTGTGAAAAACAGAGGACATCCTTGTGTGTGTGTGTGTGTGTGTGTGTGTGTGTGTGTGTGTGTGTGTGTGTGTGTGTGTGTGTGTGTGTGTGTGTGTGTGTGTGTGTGTGTGTGTCAACTTCGGGATATGGGCCTTCTAGGCAGAGTTCCTCTGTCCAGTGTCTGTGGTCTTTTCCCATCTTAATATTTCCTTTTTATTGGCCAGTCTGAGATATGGCTTTTTCTTTTTTGCCGCTTCACTGTTGACGTTGAGACTGGTGTTTTGCGGGTACTATTTAATGAAGCTGCCAGGTGAGGTCTTGTGAGGCGTCTTTCTCAAACTAGACACTCCAATGTACTTGTCAGGCAACGGGGCCTCCCACTCTTTCTATTCTGGTTAGAGCCAGTTTGCGCTGTTCTGTGAAGGGAATAGTACAAAGCGTTGTACGAGATCTTCAGTTTCTAGGCAATTTCTCGCATGGAATATAGCCTTCATTTCTCAGAACAAGAATAGACTGACGAGTTTCAGAAGAAAGTGCTTTGTTTCTGGCCATTTTGAGCCTGTAATCGAACCCACAACTGCTGATGCTCCAGATACTCAACTAGTCTAAAGAAGGCTAGTTTTTTGGCTTCTTTAAATCAGCACAACAGTTTTCAGCTGTGCTAACATAATTGCAAAAGGGTTTTCTAATGATCAAAAAAGGAGCTTTTCTTTCAAAAATAAGGCCATTTCTAAGTGACCCCACACTTTTGAACGGTAGTGCGCACGCGCGTGCGCACACACACACACACACACACACACACACACACACACACACACACACACACCACACACACACACACACACACACACACACACACACTACAAATAAAGAAAAACCCTTGAATGAGTAGGTATCTCAAACAAATATACACAGTACCAGTCAAAAGTTTGGACACACCTACTCATTCAAGGGTTTTTCTTTATTTGTACTATTTTCTACATTGTAGAATAATAGTGAAGACATCAAAACTACACATATGGAATCATATAGTAACAATAATAATAATAATAATGTAGTAACCAAAAAAGTGTTAAATCAAAATATATTTAATATTTTAGATTATTCAAAGTAGCCACAGCTTTGCACACTTTTGGCATTCTCTCAACCAGCTTCATGAGGTAGTTAGAGCTGTTGTAACTACCAACTTGGAACACTATGTCATTTCCATGTGGATAATATTTGGTTGAGACGTTGATCAATGAGATTACAACCTACAGTGAGGGAAAAACATGGAGGTGGAATCATTATGGAGGTGTTTTTCTGCTAAGGGGACAGGACAACTTCACCGCATCAAAGGGACGATGGACGGGGCAATGTAGCGTCAAATCTTGGGTGAGAACCTCCTTTCCTCAGCCAGGGCATTGAAAATGGGTCATGGATGGGTATTCCAGCATGACAATGACCCAAAACACACGGCCAAGGCAACAAAGGAGTGTCTCAAGAAGAAGCACATTAAGGTCCTGGAGTGGCCTAGCCAGTCTCCAGACCTTAATCCCATAGAAAATCTGTGGAGGGAGCTGAAGGTTCGAGTTGCCAAACGTCAGCCTCGAAACCTTAATAACTTGGAGAAGATCTGCAAAGAGGAGTGGGACAAAATCCCTCCTGAGATGTGTGCAAACCTGGTGGCCAACTACAAGAAACGTCTGACCTCTGTGATTGCCAACAAGGATTTTGCCACCAAGTACTAAGTAATGTTTTGCAGAGGGGTCAAATACTTATTTCCCTCATTAAAATGCAAATCAATTTATAACATTTTTGCCATGCGTTTTTCTGGATTTTGTTGTTGTTATGTCTCTCACTGTTCAAATAACCCTACCATTAAAATTATAGACTGATCATTTCTTTGTCAGTGGGCAAACGTACAAAATCAACAGGGGATCAAATATTTATATTATATCAATTTATTATATATTATTATAATAATTATAATTATTATTATAATCATTATAATTATTATAATATTATTATAATTATTATAATATTATTATAATTATTATATTATATAATATTATAATAATTATAATTAATTATAATTATTAAATATTATATCAAATTTTCCCCCTCACTGTATATGTTGGATTCATGTCTCCATCTCAACCAAAAATCCAAGTTATAGTATAAACTTTAAATACAGTTTGATTTGATTGAGTTCTATTCTTTAACTTTGATATCTGGTAGAGAAGGAGATGTGAATCCAACATATCAATTATTCATTTGTAGACAAACTGGAATTAAAGTGAGACTAAGTCAGTGGCACATATATAACTATCCAAGCAGATGAATCTCATTCAAATGTTGATATTTGGTTGCGTTGACAATCAAATTTAATATCACTAAATATCATTACATTTGAAATCAACCAGAGCTTGAAACCCTCTTGTATTGTCTATTTTAGTTGAATTCGTGCTTGAATTCAAACAACTGCTGTTGATGACATATCAAATGCTATAGGTAACCTAGTAGTTAGAGTGTTGGACTAGTAACCGGAAGGTTGCTAGATCGAATCCCCAAGCCGGTTTTAGGTTTTAATCCCCAAGGTAAAAATATGTTGTGCTGCCCAGAACAAGGCAGTTAACCCACTGTTCCCAGGCCGTCATTGTAAATAATAATTTGTTGTTAACTGACTTGCCTAGTTAAATAAACGTTAAATGAAAAAATATAGGCCTAAATAGCACCATTGGTGAGTGATAAAGTATAATCACATTTTATTTTCTCTGTTTAACCTACCCTTTGGAATGACTTCGATAGCAACAGTGGATGTATTTTGTTTTTAAGTGGAGATCACTCAATAATCATTCTCACGATAGCACACTGGTAGTAGTCACTGACAAATATCATAGCTAAGCTGGGCTTGGTTAAAACCCTGGATGGGAGACCGAAAGGATACTGTAGCTGTAGATAGATCAATTCTCAGTAGGAGGTGCTGCCCAGCCTATTGTTTCTTTCTTCTGATAGTGGATATGTTGAAATCAGACTTTTTAAATGTACAAATTCAACATATTTTATAGCAGGTTTGTCTGTTGAAATTTGGTTACCATGATGACATAATCTTGTGGTTGAAATTTCACCCTCAAAACAGTTGATGTTGATGACTTTTTTCCGATCCAATGTATTTACAAAGTAGAATCCACATCACAATACGTTGACAAATGACGTTGAAACAACGTTGAATTCACCAGTTTGTACCCAGTGGGTAGGCGGTGAGTGAGTCAGAGCTGACTTCAGAGCTGAGTGGGATCTAATACAGACCAGTGGGCTGCTCAGCACTTAACACTAGAAGCCGGTATCTCTCTCTATTATATCTCTTACTACAAATCAGTTTTCCGATAGCAATGGAACTTAGGCTTAAGAGTGTTTTAACGATGCATCTTTCCTACAACGGCCGAAGATGTAACATGAGTTTACCAAAACACCAGGCAGAGACAATGTTTACGAAGTGAGTCATTGAGGCACGTTACAATACGGATAGGATCAAAAGAAAGGAAGCACTGCTCTCAGATCAGCGTTCTCCCTTTCCAATCTGACCTTAACATTACAATGACGACAGATCAGCTCATAGAGAGATTTTAGCCTATCACCTAAAGGCTACAAATATTGAGGTGGCTTATTCTAATGTTTACCCTATAATAATACCCTAAATCAAGATTTGGCACATCATTGCAAGTTAGGCTACACATTATGAAATATATTGAAACAGTAGCATACAAATAGTGAAATAAAACTCAATTGAATTAACATGAAATTGATTTCAATATCATTCAAATATATAGGTCTATGAAGTCTATACTGTATATATATATTTTAATACAGTCATCTCAGTTTTCATTTGAACCCTGTGGTTTTATATCCTTGGATTGTTATGCAAAGAAATGGGCAATTTAGTATTTGAAGGCATTGCCACATTCCTTCTGAAGGTTCTAACGATGAACATAGCCTTAAGATACTTTTAGGCAACTGGGTCCAGGCCAGACAGCCATGCATCTCACACAGATGGTGAATCAGGTGAAATGATCCCTAATCGAAATCTATTTCCATTTCAGTCTTTCATCAACGGGGTACTGCATTTCATTCAAACACTAATCTTTCTTTCTTTATGTATGGTCTTGATGGTGTGTCCCTTCCAGTGGTAGAACTATGACTACATCTAAGATATCTCTTTAGGGTTTTAGTGACAATTGTTTTGTATCGGTACCACTTTATGAAACTAATCCATTCTCATTTTGGCGAAAACCATATGAATCTATTTCATTGCTCTAACTCTCTCGAAACTGACCTTTTTCCTGAGCGATCATCTCTCATTCCCCTGATGACGCATCACCTAGCAGCATAATTAACACTCGTTAAAGTCAGAGACTGTTGGGGACTGGAAGGGAGAGACTAAACCTAATAGCATCCTGCCATTAAAATGGAGCACCGTAAACTCCTTTTCACATTAAACTAGTCTCCTGTAACTACGAGAACATTAAAATGGAGCACCGTAAACTCCTTTTCACATTAAACTAGTCTCCTGTAACTACGAGAACATTAAAATGTTACATCTGTTGGGAGATGGTGGGATATGACAACTAAAATGGAACAATTCTTTCTGTGCGCTGGTTTTGTGTCACTGGGGCTGCCGAAGAGGATGCACCCTGGTTCTGCACTAGTACAACTCCTCCCCATCCTCCACCCAGAACCTAATTGAGTAGCTCACACAACATTTGGTTCTGGGTTGTCGAGATTACATTGAACATGTGTGGCTTTAATGTTCCTACACTAGCAGTAGAAAACCAACAGCAATACATTAGTACGGGTAAGTAAACTTACCAAAATGAGGGGCGTGACTGGGCCTCCTCTTCACTATGCATCTGCCATGTGAGTTCTCTACCAGCGGGGTGAGGCAGGGGCCACAGTGTGAGCTGCCCGGCTGGCAGAAATGCCTCCTCGCTCGGGCACAGTCCAGGCTACGTGGGCATACTGAAGAAGACCCTGTGAAAACAGACAGACAGACTAACATTAGTTTTCACATCCATTACTGGATTTCACACCGTTTATTTTTTAAACTCCAGTACCCCTCCACCAAAAGTGAAAAAAGGCAAGCCTCTCTCTTCCTGACCGTCAGTTTTAATATCAACATCAGCAGACACATTACTTCATCGTGATATAATTTAAAATGTAAAAATGCAAATCAAATGTAAATGTAAAATCAAAGCACTGGTCTCTAAGATAATAATAACCACTCAGGCTTCCACACAAATTGGACGTGACACCAGAGAACTCATCTCATTACGCAGGCATTAAGTCTTACAGCCTAGCTATTATCAGGGAGCCTGAGGTGACAACGGAAGAGCGAGTGAGAAAGAGAAAAGGGAGAAAATATCATAATAAATCATAGTCACCTGAATGTACATCTAATATAGTCACCATCTCTACCACACACCAAGCTACAGCTAATCTGATTAGATATGGGCCCTAGGGCGGCAGGTAGCCCAGTGGTTGGGCTAGTAACCGAAAGGTTGTTAGATCAAATCCCCAAACTGACAAGGTAAAAATATGTCATTATGCCCCTGAGCAAAGCAGTTAACCCACTGTTACCCGGGTGCCGAAGACGTGGATGTCGATTAAGGTAGGCCCCCGCACCTCTCTGATTCAGAGGGATTGGGTTAAATGTGGAAGACACATTTCAGTTGAAGGCATTCAGTTGTACAACTGACTAGGCATCCCCTTTCCCCTGGTCAAAAACGGTGGACTAAATAGGGAATAGGGGTGTCGTTTAAGAGCACTAGCTTCAGAAGACAATATCTACTTCACTGCCTCTAACTGAAAATCAGGAATCTCAGTCACTTTAGTTCCTCACTGTACCAAGTCTATGGTTGTCATAGAAACAAACCTCCTCTGACTTCAAAGTCTTTAGATTGTTATCTGAAGTTTGAAATAATACTGCAGGTTTAGGCTCCCATGGATGAGCACGCTGTTCCAGGTGGAAATCCTTCATTCTGACATGAACAGATGAAGCCCGGAAGCCTAACCTACTTTTACGCTGCCGTTTGATAATGTTTTGGAGCCAGAGTTGGGCCAAGGTTGTGAACAGCTGTCTGATATATGGCTGTGTGCAGTGGGGTGAAGGTGGGATGCGTTAAGGGAGAGAGCAGACGGGGTGAGAGCTGTCAGCTAGGTCACTTTCACATGGAATAATACCCCTTAAATGACAGACCAAAATAGTGAGTGAGTCAGTCTGCCCAAGGCTCCTGAGTCCTGCTGCGTTGTGTGTCTGTTATCATGCCGAGTAAGCCTGCCTAACAGAGTAAACACCTGGAAAAACCCTTAACCAACTGAATAACGCTTTCCCCAGACTGTTAAGCTGTGTGCCGAATGGCACCTTATTTCCTTATATAGTGCCCTACTTTTTATATAGGGAATAGTGTGCTATTTGGGACGCAGACCTAGTCTTTGTGTGTGTGACAGGTGTCACCTGGGCTAGACTTAAAAGGGATGATAGAGGAATGCTTACAACCAGCCACGGCCCTTTCTGTCTCCGCCTGCCAATGGTCTGTAAACCAGTCCCTCCAGGATTTTGCTGGGATTTTCTGTGATATTTGAGGGCAAAAATGCTTGATTTTCCCGCAGCAATTATTACATTTTGCATGGCAATGTGAGATGTTTGTCCAATTTGTCTCGAAAATGCACTGACGAGGGAAAACATTTGTTGACGTGTGGCTTGATTGAACCATATTATGCATATTATGCAGAATCCTGGAGGGACTGGTCAATATTTGTAGCGAAGTGTTGTTTGAATGTCATATGTTGAACTGACCTTAATAACCAAATAGGTTCTCCCCCCAAAATATATTCTGTACCTCCAAGACAATGGGTGGTAAAAATGGCTCTCGACACCATGTGACCTAGCAGGACTAGAAAAGTACTGCTCCCCTCGCTGAACTCTGGACCCGAAGGAGGGAGAAAAACCTCCATCTCCAGCAGCCCGACCACAGACCCTGGACCTTTGCCTTTAATGACCAGAACTGGTAACTGATAACTTTGGGGAAAGTATATTTTATGGAATAGAACCTGTAATCCAGTACAGAAATTGGTACTAAACAGTCTCAGAAGAAATCAGAAGACTTAAGAGCTAGTGTAGCCTGAACGGTACACTTCAGATAACCTTCTACAAGGAAAGAAAGAGTCAACATTTAGAGCACAGCCTCTGCAACTCAAGCAAGGCGTCAACAGAGAAGAGCAACAAGCATAAGGACACTAACTCAGGAGCAACCTGAAGGAGGAACCACCCAACTCAACCAGAAAGCACACACATCCATCTTTTTCCATTGTTATCCTCCATGTGGCCTGAACAATCAAGAAGCCACAACAGATTTTGATTACAGACTGAGTTTAATAAAATGTCCTGCTCAGGATCTCCAGGCCTTCCCTTCTATTTCATGATCATTTTCATCATGTTTGTAAATATTTTGATGAGTGTTATTAAATGATGATTGAGTAAATACATAAAGAACTCCAACAAATCCACATCTTCAGATTAATAACTGTATTACTCTAATTGTAGTCTTCTAGAGTTAATAACTCAGAAGTCAGGTCTTCTTGGAAGACCATTTTGTCCAATAACTGGACTGATGGCCCATTAATAATTGAATATTATTAACAGTGGAGTAAAGTATTTTATGTAAAAATACTTTAAAGTACTAATTAAGTAGTGTTTTGGGTATTTGTACATTACTATTTATATTTTTCACAACTTTTACTCTACTACATCCCTAAAGAAAATAAATGTACTTTTTACGCCATACGTGCTTAGCAGGACAGGAAAATGGTGCAATTCACACACTTAAGAGAATATCCCTGGTCATCCTTACTGCTTCTGATCTGGAGGACTCATGAAACAAATACATTATTTGTCAATTATGTCTGAGTGCTGGAGTGTGGAGGCTACTCGTAATAAATAAAAATTGCTTAATATAACGAATTTGAAATTATTTATACTTTTACTTTTGATATTTAAGTATATTTTAAAACAAATACTTTAAGACTTTTACTCAAGTAGTATTTTACTGGGTGACTTTCACTTGAAGCATTTTTTATTAAGTTATCTTTACTGTTACTCAAGTATGACAATTGGGTATTTTTTCCACCAATGAGTAATAAGTGTCCACAATACCCTGCATATTCAAGGGAAGCAACTCATTAAAGTAAACCTATCAATACTAACCCTTGACTGACATCACATCCCTTTGGAGGGCTACGCAACTGAAACTCTGAAAGTCTGCTGCGGTTGCCATAACGACTGCCATAGCAACTGAGACGGTGTGACATCATCAGGTGTGAGTCACACTGTGAATGCAGAAGTGAGGATGGAGAAGGGGGGGGAGGGGGGACTGGAGCTATCACGAGTGACAAGTGGGGTTGAGCAAGCTAAGATTAAGACAAACGATAAGGAGAGGGGAACATTTATTTTAAATTGGCTGGCGAGGTTTAAAAGACCAAGGACAGGAGACAGTGTTTATTTTAAGTAGTAGGATATGTCCCATTCCGTTTCTGATAAATGTTAGCAACCAGATATTCATGAATCCCATCTAAATGTAATTGTATAGTAGCTAAACAATATAGCAATCTATTTTTTTTATTTGCCCAAATTCTCATATTTGCCCTCATTCTTATAGTCCAGGCCTGAGCAAAGGCCGGCACGGCGACCTGATTCAATACGACGGAATCATGCTCAGATCAAAGAATTTGCGATAGTAAAGGTTTGAAAAATGTATTCGTTATTCAAATTAAAAGCCCAATGAATACTCACCTTTGTGTAATGATTTAACTCCCACCGCTTGTGGGACATTTATTTTGAAGGCACTTATAAATAACAACTGCAAGAGGACAGACAGTGGCTGACACACACACACACGTCACAGTTACAAATAATAGCTAGCTAGAAATTGCGCAAAAAGTAGTTTTTCCAAAGATTTCAAAGAAAAGTAGATAATGAATGTAGGGTGTTCCAGCAAGAGTGGACATCTAAATATTTTCGAAAGGAATTTTCACTAAACTGCATTCAGCAAACGACGGAATTGCGAGCGCTAGCTATGTACTGTCCCACAAAATTTCTAATTATAGCAAGCCATTGGCTGAGGGGGAATTCATTAAAGAATGTTTAATTGACTCTGCACCAATACTTGAAATACCTGAAAACAAAGAGCTGTTTGAAAATGTTTCTCTGTCAAGACGAACAGTAACACGTCGTGTTGAGGACATCACAGAGAATATGGAACGACAGTTGAAAGACAAGGTAAAGGAATTCACCTATTTCTCCTTGGCCCTGGATGAGAGCAGTGAGGCACGTGACACGGCGCAGTTGTTGATATTCTTACGAGGCATAACCCCAGAATTTCAGAGGAGCTTGCTTCAGTGCAGTCAATGAAGAGCACAACCACAGGGAAATATTTATTGGAGGAGGTTAATAAGTGTGTGGCAAAGCTGGGACTGAGTTTTGAAAAGTTATCCAGTGTGACCACTGATGGGCGCCAAAACTTGACAGGAAAAAACGTTGGCCTTTTGAAAAGAATACAAGATCAAGTAGCGGAGCTGAACCCAGATCAGAAAATTATTTTCCTGCATTGCATTATTGATCAGGAGGTGCTCTGTAAATGTGTTCTGAAAATGAGCCATGTTGTGGATACAGTCACTAAAGTGGTAAACTTCATAAGAGCAAAATCTTTAAACCACAGGCAGTTTGTCCCACTGTTGGAAGAGACAGAGTCGGGTCATGCAGATCTCCCCCACCACGCAAACGTGAGATGGCTGAGTTTAGGGAAGGTGCTTAATTAAAAAGGGTGTGTGACCTGAAGTCGGAGATTGCTGAGTTTTTGCAAATGAAAGGAAAATGTGGATTTCCCTCAACTGCAAGATAAAGAATGGTTGGCTCATTTTGCCTTCACCGTGGACATCATGACCCTCGAATTAACTAAATTCCAAACTACAAGGGAAGGGCCTTTTTGCACATCAGATGTACAGCCTTGTCAAAGCCTTCAAGGGAAAATGACTCCTCCTGACCCGCCAAGTAGAAGCCAACAATCTCACCCACCTTCCGACACTAGTAGGCTGTTCCCTATCAGATGACTAGCGGGAGAAGTATACATCGCTGCTGCGTGCTTTGAACGGTGAGTTCTCTTGTTGTTTAGAGTACTTCAAAGTGTTGGAAAATGACCTGCTGTTGGTTTCCTCTCCTTTCACCTTCAATGTGGATAACGCTCCCACTGACCTGCAACTTGAGCTTATCGATCTTCAGTCTGATGCAGTGATTGGAGAACTCTTCAAAACAATGTCACTGACAAGGTTCTATGCATCTCTCGGTGAACAAAACTTTCCAAAGATTAGGAGTCATGCTCAGAAGAGGTTTGTACTGTTTGGGTCAACCTATGTATGTGAACAGACATATTCAGTGATGAAATATAACAACTCAAGGCACAGATCTCCTCTTACTGACTCTCAGCAATCCTGCGCATACCGACGTCAGAAACTGACTTCACTGCTCTAGTCAATGCCCATCAGAAACTTCACTCCTTACACTGAGTAGTTTAAATGTAATGTTGAGCTCTCTGTTTTTGAGCATCCCGTTAACAAGAGTTCTGTCCGTTGTGCTGAATGCACAGTGTTGTTTTCCCTACGTGTAGTTCATTGCATGTTTCATAACGAAAATACCTACCAAAAGGAGAACATGTTAAAAAGTAAAATAAGTAGCATATCTGGATGTAATTTACAGTAGATATATCTGTCAACACAGTCATACACATTATGCATAATCCTGTAATATGATCCTGGCCCATGATGGCAAAAATGTATTCTAATGTGGCCCTCCATGGAAAATAATTGCCCAGGCCTGTTATAGGCCGCGTCCCAAATGGCACCATATTCCCTTTAAGGCTGTGGTCAAAAGTAGTGCACTATGTAGGGAATAGGGTGCAATTTGGGACACAAACTCAGTTTTCCTGATCTGACTAACAACATTTCTGACCCAAATTGCTACTTTTGCATTTGACAAATCAGCCCTCTCAATTGGTCCTGACAGAGAGCAGATCTCCTATAATCTTCATTCAGCAGCAGCAGGGTATAAATCACCCCGGCTAAGTTCCCCAGAGAGCACAGTCTTTTTACAAATCAGCTAGTGTAGCCTAGACCCAGCCTCGAGAAAGGAATAGTTTTCCTTTGCAGTGTGTGAGTGGCATTGAGATCCTATCATTTCTGGTTTCTATCACTTCTAACATTTCTAATCCTACAAATTCCTTTGAATTCTGAGGTGAGTGGTATGAACACCTAACAAGATCCTTATCCACTTGTGATGGTCTTTAGGCAGCATCCAGCCGCTTACTGTCTAGGCTAAGCCAAGCATGCACATATCTGATGAAAAGCCATTCAAGAGCGTCAGACTATCGTTTTCTAACCTTATCTGACGGTCAAGAAATCCACTACACTTGAGGTTACCTGGTCCATTTAGCAGACAGACCTAGGTTCAAATACTATTTTAATTAATTTCTAAATACCTATCTGGGCTTGGTTGAGCTTGCCTGGCTTAAATGGACCAAATGAATTGTCCCAAAACGGCAAATCTTGTCCACCTGTCACTCAAGGCAGGCTAGAGTAAATGCTCAAAGTATTTTACGAGTAGTCTTTAGTCGACCAATTGACTGGTCGAAATTCTAAAACGTGTATTTTTCCATAAATATAGGCACACCCTATGTGTTTTAATAAAATCAACTATATGTAGACTACTGAGCTTGTCTGTTGCTTTAAGCACACTGTGATTAAATAATTGAGACACAAATGACTCAAGAGGGAGCCAGAGATCAAGATAGCCTAACCACAATTTTTTTTTTAAACTGTTCCCGACCTTCCTCCTCCCGCTTCTGCCATTACGCTCCCGAAGTTGCCAGTAATAGGCTACACCAGGGGTCGGCAACCTTTTCCATTTGGAGTGCCAATTTATCTTACTATTTCTACCGATCTGAGTGCCAGTTATGATACTCATATGCACATTTCTCCACAACAATTTCATTTATTTTATAATAAAGCCTTGGTAGCTTATAATTTTCATTAATCACAAATGATTTTATCTAAATAAAAATGTACTTTATTGCCATTCCCAACTACATTACCAGTCAACAATTGACACACTTTATTTTTACTATTTTCTACATTGTAGAATAAAAGTGAAGACATCAAAACTATGAAATAACACATATGGAATCATGTAATAACCAAAAAAAGTGTTACATCTTTTACATTAGAGATTCTTCTAAGTAGCCACCCTTTGCCTTGATGACAGCTTTCACATTCTTGGCTTTTTCTAAACCAGCTTCATGAGGTAGTCACCTGGAATGCATTTCAATTAACAGGTGTGCCTTCTTAAAAGTTAATTTGTGTAATTTATTTTCTTCTTAATGCATTTGAGCCAATCAGTTGTGTTGTAACAAGGTAGGGTTGGTACAGTATACAGAAGATGGTATTTTACCAAATAGGGCTAAATCCATATTATGGCAAGAACAGCTCAAATAAGCAAAGAGAAATGACAGTCCATCATTACTTTAACCTTTCTGGCGCAGGCCTGCCGCTAGCAACCCACCTCGACAACATCCGGTGAAATTGCAGAGCGCCAAATTCAAATTACAGAAATAGTAATAATAAACATTCATGAAAAAAGTGTTATACATCGGTTAAAAAGATTAACTTCTTGTTAATCCAGCCGCTTTGTCAGATTACAAAAAGGCTTTACGGCGAAAGCATAACATGTGATTATCTGAGGACAGCGCCCCGCACACAAAAGCATACAAACATTTTCCAACCAAGCAGATGAGTCACGAAAGTCAGAAATAGCAATAAAATGAATCACTTACCTTTGAAGATCTTCATATGGTTGCAATCAGAAGGGTAAAGTATGTCGAAACATGTCAAACAATGTTTATAACTAATCGTTAGGGTGTCAATTATCTAAATTATCAATAATATTTCAACCGGACAATAGCGTATTCAATAGAAAGGAAGAAGAATGAAGGGCGCACGTGACAGTCACGTGCGCAAACCAGTACTGCATGCTTCCCCAGTCCTCTAACCAAAAGGTATTTTTCTCTGTCGTTTTTCAGAAAACAAGCCTGAAACCATGTCTAAAGACTGTTGACATCTAGTGGAAGCCATAGGAACTGCAATCTGGGCCCTAACCAATTACATAGTCAATAGGCATTCAATGGAAAACCAGTCACATCAAAAAAATTCCACTTCCTGGATGGATTGTCCTCGGGTTTTTGCCTGCCATATCAGTTATGTTATACACACAGACATTATTTTAACAGTTTTATAAACTTCAGAGTGTTTTCTATCCAATTCTACCAAGTATATGCTTATCCTACCTTCTGGTCCTGAGTAACAGGCAGTTTACTTTGGGCACGTCATTCATCTGAATTTCCGAATACTGCCCTGTCACTAAAAAGTTAAGACATGAAGGTCAGTAAATTCATAAGTCAGCCCAAATAAATGCTTCACAGAGATCAAGTAACAGACATCTCAAAATCAACTGTTCAGAGGAGACTGCGTGAATCAAGTTCATGGTCAAATTGCTGCAAAATAAACTACAGGACCCCAATAAGAAGAGACTTGCTTGGGCCAAGAAACACGACCAATGGACATTAGACCGGTGGAAATTTGTCCTTTGTTCTGGAGTCCAAAATGGCGATTTTTGGTTCCAACCGCCGTGTCTTCGTGAGACGCAGAGTAGGTGAACGGATGATCTCCGCATGTGTTGTTCCCACCGTGAAGCATGGAGGAGGTGGTGTGATGGTGTGGGGGTGCTTTGCTGGTATTTAGAATTCAAGGCATACTTAACCAGCGTGGCTACCACAACATTCTTCTATTATTCTACAATGTAGAAAATAGTAAAAATAAAGTAAACCCTTGAATGAGTAACTTTTGATTGGTATTGTATATAAAAATAGACTACATAAAGCCAACAAATAAAAACATTGCAGCCTGCATGCAGGTAGAAAATATCATGATAAAAACAAATCACCTTGGCTACACATGGCTTGTATGCAAGGAACTTGAAACACTGTATCAACTTGGTCCAGCCAGAAGCTCATGCTAATAAACTTGCAACATTGTATAAAATATTCTGTCCCCTCAGAGTTCTGTGCCAGTGAGCTCTGGACAGACACAGTTGTAGGCTATTTGATCCAAGGATAAGTAGTAATCAGGTAGGCCTATTTTATGACGTTACCACCGGATCAGAATACAATTTTTTTTTCTCCCTTTCATAAGGAGTGGTTATCGAAAGGGAGAAACCTGGAAAGATTTTTGAGAAGCTCCACAGCTCATTAGTGGTGGTGAGTTAAGACAATCAGAAATACTATCAGATCCCCCAAATGGGAACATTTATAAGCCTGCATTTGCTCGCAGGCCAGGTAGCTTAGGCCTACTTCTATGCGTAATCAGGTGCGTGTCCTTACTCAACATTGACAGGAGCGCTCCAAACAAAACACAATGAATAAATTGACAACTCGTAAACAGAAGGAAATAAATCAAAACTTGTTTCTCACAAGTGTAGCCTAGGTTGTGCGCTCTGCAAACAACGTGTCCACTCCGACAATGAGAACATTAAGAGACTAATAATATTATTATTGAATGCATTAACAGAAATTACAGTAACCAAACAAACATTGTAGATTAGAAGTTACGGTAATTAACGGTAAATGTACTACTGGTGAGGCATCCCTGCGGCCTCTGCAATGGATTAGTCTACTGAGACAGGCATCAATCAAGACATGCAATAAAACAACTTTTTTTGTTGCAATTGATCGACTACAAAATTCTCGGTCGACCAACAGCCTATCGACCAAACAATCGACCATTCAACTAACTGGGATCAGCCCTAAAGTATTTTTAAAATGTCAAATAGTATTTGAACCCAGGTTCACTAGCAGCTCATCTACTGAATGCAAATCTACTCTGACAGAAGAGGGGAATGCAATAGTACAATATATCCTACTGAGCCCAACCCACAGTGGGTCAAGACTGTCTCCTGCATTCTGACATGACAGTGTTTTATGCCTATGAACTGTCTGCCAGAGTCAATTACATTCAAACTACCGCAGACCTTTAGATTTAGAACAATGCCAATCGTTTTCTGGAGAACTCTCCAATGAATTCATGATCAGAATTCTAATTTAACTGACTCAAACTGAAATTAAACCACTGCTTGGGGATTATCAAAGCAATCGGGAACTGGAACAGTAGAGTATTAAAATTAAAACCCAAAGAAAAAGCTTTTTATAGTTGTCAGTCCCCTCCACCTCTCACTCAATTTATTATAGTTGTCAGTCCCCTCCACCTCTCACTCAATTTAAGTCAGTGACATTGCCAATGTGAATGATTTAAACCCTGCAAGACTCAGTGTTTCCTTCCTCAGTGCCAGCTGAGCTGCTCTCTCCATTTTGTAGTGTCTATCTACGTGTGCAAGGCCCTCTGGCTCCACAACCTGCCGCGTAGCGGCTCCACAACCTGCCGCGTAGCTCCTCCACAACCTGCCGCGTAGCTCCTCCACAACCTTCCACTCCACAAACTGCCGCTAGCTCTTCCACAACCTGCCGCGTAGCTCCTCCACAACCTTCCACTCCACAACCTGCCGCGTAGCTCCTCCACAACCTTCCACTCCACAAACTGCCGCTAGCTCCTCCACAACCTGCCGCGTAGCTCCTCCACAACCTGCCGCGTAGCTCCTCCACAACCAGCCGCTAGCTCCTCCACAACCTGCCGCGTAGCTTCTCCACAACCTACAACTCCACAACCTGCCCGCTAGCTCCTCCACAACCTGCCGCGTAGCTCTTCCACAACCTGCCGCGTAGCTCCTCCACAACCTGCCGCGTAACTCCTCCACAACCTGCCGCGTAGCTCTTCCACAACCTGCCGCGTAGCTCTTCCACAACCTGCCGCGTAGCTCCTCCACAACCTGCCGCTAGCTCCTGCACAACCAGCCGCTGCACAACCAGCCGCTAGCGCCTCCACAACTAGCGCCTCCACAACCCAGCCGCTAGCTCCTGCACAACCAGCCGTTAGCGCCTCCACAACCAGCCGCTAGCTCCTCCACAACCCGCCTGCTAGCTCCTGCACAACCAGCCGTTAGCGCCTCCACAACCTGCCGCTACCTATTAGGGCTGGTGATCCTCAGGGCCAGACCAACCAGGCTGGGAGGTGCTGTCAGGAGGCCAGATGTAGAGGAGTGAGGAAGCCGTAGTTAAGCCCTGTGTACCCAGGGCGGTGTTGGTGTTGGCACTAATCTGAAAACATGACAGGCAGCCTCCGTCCATCAAGAGTCTTCCATTTACAAATAGGAGGCTTTGTCTCTGTCAAGCTGTCGATCTGCTTGAGCAATGTCAACAGGAAGAGACCATTCACTGCCAAAAGGACAGACTGATTAGAATCCTCCTTTTGGCAAATTGTTTACTATCAAGACGTAGGCCGTATCCCAAATGGAACCCTATTTCCTATATAGTGCACTACTTTTGCTCAGGGCCAATAGGGCACTATATAGGGAACAGGGACACACAGCCTGACTCTACATGGGACTCCGCCTTACTCTGTGTTGTAGCGTAGAGACAATTATATATTGGATCCTTGTCACACTTCTGCTCTATTGGTAGTCTTGAAATTAAATCTTCATAATCTGGTTTCTTTTTTCTATACACGCAGTATGTGTGACAACATGCCTCGTTGCACATCTCTTGTAAGGCTGTCTCAGATAATGAGTTAATGTCATTAAGTATTGTATATAAAACTGCAGAGACCTTTTTCAGTCTGGGTCCCTTCTAGCTGTGGTTGATGGCACCATATGGGTCTGAATGACACAAGCCAGTGATGCATATATTAGTTATATATTCCCTATTGATAGCAGGACACAATACATTAGAGACAGAGAAAATGTTGCAGCTGCCACTCGTGATGCTGCTGCTCCAGGTTCAAATGTTCTGCCTGCGGCTATAGAACCATGACCTGTTCACCGAACGTTTGTGTGTCTCTCCCTCTCTGCCTGGTTCCTCTCTAGGTTTCTTCCTAGGTTATTGCCTTTCTGGGGAGTTTTTCCTAGCCACCGTGCTTCTACATCTGCATTGCTTGCTGTTTGTGGTTTTAGGCTGGGTTTCTGTATAGCACTTTGTGACATCTGCTGATGTAAAAAGGGCTTTATAAATACATTTGATTGATCTCCCATCTGCAAGTGCCACAGTTAAAGGGGAAATTAAAACAGTCCTCCTGAGGTTCTCACTCTCTGTATTGGTTGTTATTATAATGTACAAAAATATAAACTCAACATGCAACAATTTCAAAGATTTAACTGAGTTACCGTTCATATAAGGAAATCAGTCAATTGAAATAAGTTCATTAGGCCGTAATCTATGGATTTCACATGACTGGGCAGGGGGAGCCAGGCACAGCCTATCAGAATTCGTTTTTCCCCCTCAAAAGGGTTTTGTTACAGACAGAAATACTCCTGTTTCATCAGCTGTCCGGATGGCTGGTCTCAGACGATCCTGCAGGTGAAGAAGCTGGATGTGGAGGTCCAGGGCTGGCTTGGTTACACGTGGTCTGTGGTTGTGAGGCTGGTTGGACGTACCACCAAATTCTCTAAAACAACGTTGGAGAAGGCTTATGATAGAGAAACAGCTCTGGTGGACATTCCTGCAGTCAGCATGTCAAATGCACGCTCCTTCAAAACTTAAGACATCTGTGACATTGTGTTGTGCAACAAAACTGCACATTTGTGGCCTTTTATTGTCCCCAGCACAAGGTACACCTGTGTAATGATCACGCTGTTTAATCAGATTCTTGATATGCTACACCTGTCAGGTGGATGGATTATCTTGACAAAGGAGAAATGCTCAGTAACAGAGATGTAAACAAATTTGAGCTGGTTCTGTAAAATGTCGCTCTCCTCCTCCCCTGCTCTCTCCTCATCCCCTTAATCCCATCTGAAACTAACATGCGTCCCAAATGGCACCCTATTCCCTGTATACTGCATTACTTCAGACCAGTGCCGTTTGGGATGCACCCAGGACACAAAGGAAACACAAATATGAGTCATAATGTAGCTCAGTGCTCTAATGTAATTATTCTGTCACATTTTCTCAAAATGTTCTTTGTTTGTCGAGTTGCTGGTTGGGGCTGCAAAAGAGCAATGTCTTGTTTGAACATGTTGTCTCTGCTAATATTGCCTTGGTTTTGGAAATGGCCTGAAATGGGCTACTGTTGGCCCTATGTGTCGAGCGGCCATGGTCTCCGAATAGGCTGCTTTTGGCCCGACATGTACACTATATATACACAATAGTATGTGGACACCACTTCAAATTAGCGAAGGGAAACAAATGGCAGAAGAATGGCCTCACTGCAGAGGTCAGTGACTTTCAACGTGGCACCGTCATAGGATGCCACCTTTCCAACAAGTCAGTTCATCAAATTGCTGCCCTGGTCAACTAAGTGCTGTTATTGTGTGGAAATGGTGGAAATGGAAATGTCAAGACACAACAACGGCTCAGCCGCGAAGTGGTAGGCCACACAAGCTCACAGAACGGGACTGCCGAGTGCTGAAGCACGTAGCGTGTAAAAATCGTCTGTCCTCGGTTGCAACACTCACTACCGAGTTCAAAACTGCCTCTGAAAGCAACGTCAGCACAAGAACTTCGTCTGGAGCTTCATGAAATGGGTTTCAACACCTGAGCAGCCGCACACACAAGCCTAAGATTTTTTATTTGATTTCACCTTTATTTAACCAGGTAGGCCAGTTGAGAACAAGTTCTCATTTACAACTGCAACCTGGCCAAGATAGAGCAAAGCATTGTGACACAAACAACAGAGTTACACATGGGATAAACAAACGTACAGTTAATAACACAATAGAAAAGTCTATATACAGTGTGTGCAAATGTAGTAAGATTAGGGAGGTAAGGCAATAAATAGGCCATAGTGGCAAAATAATTACAATTTAGCAGTTAAACACGGGAGTGATAGATGTGCAGAATAGAGGTCGACCGATTTATGATTTTTCAACGCCGATACCGATTATTGGAGGACCAAAAAAAGTTGATACCGATTAATCAGACGATTTTTATATATATATATATATATATATATATATATATTGTAATTTATTTGTAATAATGACAATTACAACAATACTGAATGAACAATGAACACTTATTTTAACTTAATATAATACATCAAAATCAATTTAGTCTGAAATAAATAATGAAACATGTTCAATTTGGTTTAAATAATGCAAAAACAAAGTGTTGGAGAAGAAAGTAAAAGTTCAATATGTGCCATGTAAAAAAAGCTAACGTTTAAGTTCCTTGCTCAGAACATGAGAACATATGAAAGCTGGTGGTTCCTTTTAACATGATTCTTCAATATTCCCAGGTAAGAAGTTTTAGGTTGTACTTATTATAGGACTATTTCTCTCTATACCATTTGTATTTCATATACCTTTGACTATTGGATGTTCTTATAGGCACTATAGTATTGCCTGCCTAATCTCGGGAGTTGATAGGCTTGAAGTCATAAACAGCGCTGTGCTTGAAGCATTGCGAAGAGCTGCTGGCAAACGCAGTAAAGTGCTGTTTGAATGAATGCTTACGAGCCTGCTGCTGCCTACCACCGCTCAGTCAGACTGCTCTATCAAATCATAGACTTAATTATAATAACACACAGAAATACAAGCCTTGGGTCATTAATATGGTCAAATCCGGAAACTATCATTTCGAAAACAAAACGTTTATTCTTTCAGTGAAATACGGAACCGTTCCGTATTTTATCTAACGGGTGGCATCCATAAGTCTAAATATTGCTGTTAACATTGAAGGTTGTGCAATGTGTCATAATTACGTAAAATTATGGTAAATTAGTTCGCAACGAGCCAGGTGGCCCAAACTGTTGCATATACCCTGACTCTGCGTGCAATGAACGCAAGAGAAGTGACACAATTTCCCTAGTTTAATATTGCCTGCTAACATGAATTTATTTTAACTAAATATGCAGGTTTAAAAAAATATACTTCTGTGTATTGCTTTTAAGAAAGGCATTGATGTTTTTGGTTAGGTACACATTGGTGCAACGACAGTGCTTTTTTCGCAAATGCGCTTTTGTTAAATCATCCCCCGTTTGACGAAGTTGGCTGTCTTTGTTAGGAAGAAATGGTCTTCACACAGTTCGCAACGAGCCAGGCGGCCCAAACTGCTGCATATACCTTGACCCTGTTGCACAGAACGCAAGAGAAGTGACACAATTTCCCTAGTTAAAATAAATTCATGTTAGCAGGCAATATTAACTAAATATGCAGGTTTAAAAATATATACTTGTGTATTGATTTTAAAAAAGGCGTTGATGTTTATGGTTAGGTACACATTGGTGCAACGACAGTGCTTTTTCGCTAATGCGCTTGTTAAATCACCTGTTTGGCGAAGTAGGCTGTGATTCAATGATAAATTAACAGGCACCGCATCGATTATATGCAACACACGACAAGCTAGATAAACTAGTAATATCATCAACCATGTGTAGTTAACTAGTGATTATGTTAAGATTGATTGTTTTTTATAAGATACGTTTAATGCTAGCTAGCACCTTACCGTGGCTCCTTGCTGCACTCGCATAACAGGTAGTCAGCCTGCTACGCAGTCTCCTCGTGGAGTGCAATGTAATCGGCCATGATCGGTGTCCAAAAATGCCGATTACCGATTGTTATGAAAACTTGAAAATCGGTCCTAATTAAAATCGGTCGACCTCTAGTGCAGATGAATGGTGCAAGTAGAGATACTGGGGTGCAAAGGAGCAAAAAAATAAATAACAATATGGGGATGAGGTAGTTGGGTTGGCTATTTACAGATGGGCTATGTACAGGTGCAATGATTGGTAAGCTGCTCTGACAGCTGATGCTTAAAGTTAGTGAGGGAGATAAGGCTCCAGTGATTTTTGCAATTCGTTCCAGTCATTGGCAGCAGAGAACTGGAAGGAAAGGCAGCCAAAGAGGAGTTGGCTTTGGGGGATGACCAGTGAAATATACCTGCTGGAGCGCGTGCTGCGGGTGGGTGCTGCTATGGTGACTAGTGAGCTGAGATAAGGCGGGGCTTTACCTAGCAAAGACTTATAGATGACCTGGAGCCAGTGGGTTTGGCGACAAATATGAAGCGAGGGCCCGCCAACGAGAGCATACAGGTCGCAGTGGTGGGTAGTATACGGGACTTTTGTGACAAAACGGATGGCACTGTGATAGACTACATCCAATTTTCTGAGTAGAATGTTGGAGGCTATTTTGTAAATGACATCGCCGAAGTCAAGGATCGGTAGGATAGTCAGTTTTACGAGGGTATGTTTGGCAGCATGAGTGAAGGATGCTTTGTTGCGAAATAGGAAGCCGATTCTAGATTTAATTTTGGATATGCTTAATGTGAGTCTGGAAGGAGAGTTTACAGTCTAACCAGACACCTAGGTATTTGTAGTTGTCCACATATTCTAAGTCAGAACCGTCCAGACTAGCGATCGGTTGAAGAGCATACATTTAGTTTTACTTGCATTGAAGAGCAGTTGGAGGCCACGGAACGAGTGTTGAATGGCATTGAAGCTCGTCTGGAGGTTTGTTAAGTGTCTAAAGGGCCAGAGGTATACAGAATGGTGTTGTCGGCGTAGAGGTGGATCAGAGAATCATCAGCAGCAAGAGCGACATCGATGTATACAGAGAAAAGAGTGGCCCAAGAATTGAACCCTGTGGCACCCCCATAGAGACTGCCAGAGGTCCGGACAACAGACCCTCCGATTTGACACACTGAACTCTATCTGAGAAGTAGTTGGTGAACCAGGCGAGGCAGTCATTTGAGAAACCAAGCCTGTTGAGTCTGCCGATAAGAATGCGGTGATTGACAGAGTCGAAATCCTTGGCCAGTTCACCATGAGCAATGCCAATTGTTGGCTGGAATGGTGTAAAGCTTGCTGCCATTGGACTCTGTAGTGACGAATCACGCTTTACCATCTGGCAGTCTGACGGACGAATCTGTTTGGCGGGTGCCAGGAGAACGCTACTTGCCCCAATGCAGTGCACTCTGTGAAGTTTGGTGGAGGAGGAACAATGGTCTGGGGCTGTGTTTCATGGTTTGGGCTAGGCACCTTAGTTTCCGTGAAGGGAGATCTTAACGCTACATTGACATTCTAGACCATTCCAACTTTGTGGCAACAGCTTGGGGAAGTCCCTTTCCTGTTTCAGCATGACAATGCTCCTGTGTAAAGCGAGGTCCATACAGAAATGGTTTGTCGAGATCGGTGTGGAAGAACTTGACTGGTCTGCACGCAGCGCTGACATAAACCCCATCGAACACCTTTTGGATGAATTAGAACACCGACTGCGAGCCAGGCCTAGTCCCCCAACATCAGTGCCCGACCTCACTAATGCTCTTGTGGCTGAATGGAAGCAAGTCCCCGCAGCAATGTTCCAACATCTAGTGGAAAGCCTTCCCAGAAGAGTGGAGGCTGTTACAGCATCAAAAAGGGGAGAAACTCCATATTAATGCCCATGATTTTGGAATGAGATGTTCAATGAGCAGGTGTCCATATACAGTACATAACCAAAAGAATCTGTCTAGTGGTCATGGTCTCAGAATAGGCTACGGTTAGCCCTACATATATGGGTCTAGTGGCCATGGTCTCAGAATAGGCTACGGTTAGCCCTACATATATGGGTCTAGTGGCCATGGTCTCAGAATAGGCTACGGTTACCCCTACATATATGGGTCTAGTGGTCATGGTCTCAGAATAGGCTACGGTTAGCCCTACATATATGGTTCTAGTGGCCATGGTCTCAGAATAGGCTACGGTTAGCCCTACATATGGGTCTAGTGGCCATGGTCTCAGAATAGGCTACGGTTAGCCCTACATATATGGGTCTAGTGGTCATGGTCTCAAGTGTATTACGTAGAATTTTTCCAGGTATTTTGTCAGTGAGCGAGCTATACTGCAGGCTCAGCAGTAACCGCGTGGCCAGGCTCAGCAGTAACCGCGTGGCCAGGCTCAGCAGTAACCGCGTGGCCAGGCTCAGCAGTAACCGCGTGGCCAGGCTCAATCGCTACTGCATATGAAGGGAAAGTCGACTGGGGACGTGATTTGATCTGCAGTATTGAACATTGAAATCGAATCTATTTCTAGGGTAATGACATTGAATATTCCCAGAACAATGTCTAGTAGTGAGTGCGATCTGATCTCACCTGAGACAACCTACAGGTGTGAGTCCATGTGAACCATTGAAAGTCATTGAGCCCCCCTCCAGAGTGTATTGTATAATAACACAGATAGCCCCAGCTGCCTGCCTGATATGTATTTTCACACTACCTATTAATTTACTGGATCTTCTCTCCTGTGAGTCACTGTGGCATTCTGCAAGGCTAAACAAGGACACAAAAAGTCCACCTTAAATATGGCAAGAGATGGACTGGTTTGACTTATGCACTTAATCTGCCATATGCAAGGAGGACTTCGTGTTCTTGTTTAGCCATCCAGAATGTCACAGTGACATGAGAGAAGAGATATTAAAATGTTTTTTTAAGGCATAAATGTAAAAAAAGATATGACAAAGAATGTTCCCTCTACAATATACTTTATTTTCCCCATTCTATTCTCACATTATTTCACCTCTGTTCATCCAGATTGGGCATAAAGCAATTCCTAGTCATGATGGGAAAATATGACATAAGATGAATGAGTATTCATAAACAAAGTAGTATTAGGTGTCCTGTTATGTTTTTGGTATTAAAAGCACAAATATGTTATTTCCATCTGGTTACTGGAATGTTGATTTACCGATCAACATTAAAATGTTAAGTCAAACAGATTCAGGCATTACAGAATACAGCCTAATGAATGATTGATAATACACACTAATATCCCTGATATCAGTAAATCATGAAGACTTAAATAGAATTGATTCAAATGATTCCCATTGATCAGGGTTGTGTGACAGCGGCCGGGAATCAGTTAGGCTTCTATTCCAGTGCCTGACTAAATTATTAGACATGGTCCCCTGACTTGCCTAGTTAAATACATTTAAATCTTCATTTGAGGATGTGGTTGAAATGATCTTCATAGGATATAAGTGTTTCTGGGAACAGAACTCACTGCAATGGAAAATATCTAAGTCTAAAAACTATTAACCTATCATTCAAATGATTTTGGTTATATTCTCTCTTCAGAATAGAAAGGAGGATTCAAGAAGAGCAAAGATATGCAAGACGCACACAGCACAGCAGACAAGTTTTGGAACCTCTAAATCTAACATTTGGTCATTCTTTTGTGACACGATAAGATCTGAAAGCTGCTGACAGGCAGCAAGCAGGCCAGTTAGTTCACCATGTGTGACGTCAGTCGATTGACATTTTCCATTCACTTCCACACAACAACAAAACACTGGGCCAGGAAATACATGAAAAAACATTAAGGTTTCTTAATGTTTAAATCAGATCTTACTTCAAATATTTTTTGTGTAAAAAAAGCCCTAAGACTGCCAGTAACAGCAAGTCCATGCACTTGTTTTTGAGGCTAAAGCCAAGACCTCTGCAGACGTGAGAGCCTGTAAGACAACAAGAGGCAGGTGAGATGAAGAAACCAAATTCGGTCTCGCTCCCAAAACCAACGCCTTCGGGGAAAGAAACAGAACTGCCCTGGTCGTGTTGCCCCGGTTACGCTCCACAGCATCTAATAAACCTTGGCAGCTAACCTTTTCATTCATCCATCTCTCCTACCTCATCTCCCCCCTTTCATCTACCTCTCCTCCTCTTGGGGCATCAGCAAAACAACAAATTCAACATCTCCACGGCGACAAAGCAATCGATTTCCCCCAGAAACGTTCTCTTCTCTCAACACTAAATGTCAATCCCCTTATTCTCAATTATCATTGATAGCCTTTTAATTGTGCTTCTGGTATTCCAAGTGGCATCTCTTCCAAGAAGAGTTGGACAAAGCCTATGGTTTCCCTGAACAGTCAGAGGTTGCATCCTATTTCCTACCCAAATGACTGGAGAAACAAACCCACATTATATATCTGAATTTTAACAATGGGGCCTCCCTCTGGCACAGGGACAAAAAGTCACCCAATGGTCTGAAACTGCTTCACTCTAAAACATAATGCCAGAAACTGTTTCTCTCTAAAAACAGTCTTTTTTGGACATAAGGAGAGAGTGTGTGCAGGACGGCAGTGCAAGCCCAGCACATCTCTTTTAAGGAGCAGAATACTATACAGTTGTAGTGCTCTCCTCTACGGCACTATAATCAGGTTATAATCTCCATTTTACAGCCTTAACAGAAGCATGTGCTCTCCTCTCAGTCCTTCTATCCACAGCAGCACAGAGCTCGCAGACCCAGTTTAAGTCCCAAATGACACCCTATATAGCAAACTACTTCCGACCACCCTTTGAGCTCTGGTCGAAAGTAGTGCACTGTAAAATGGAAGGGGGTGCAAATTAGGACACCCCAGTCTGTCATTGCTACCTGTGCTTAAGAGCTCACAACAGGGTCGTTCCATTTCATTTCAGCAAGCCATGACACCCACCCTCTCAGATTGTTCTGAAAGGGTTTCTGTAGTTAGAAACATAAGAATTCCTGCAACATTATCTTTTTAAAAGACATTAAGCCTAACTGATTGCACCCAAATTGGCCATTGGTCATGTAAAATAACCCATGAGCACCAACATGTGAAGTTCATATGAGCATGTCAAATTGGGTGTCAAATGAAAGCTACATGTTTTGATATATATACACACACACATATATAGTTTAACCATTTTCCACCCTAAAAATGTAGAATTAGCAAAGGCTTTTGGTCAAACAGATAGAAAAGGTAGTAGTATTAAAGGTATAAGAAATACATCAAAACACAATGATATTGAAGACCCCTGCCAGCTAATATGAATAAATGTTTCTGCCTTCTGTAAGTTTAAGAAACATTGCCTTATGCCTTGAAATTCTGTTACCAAAAAACCCCACATATCTTTAAGATCTTTTCTAATTTATCTCATGAGGACAGAGGATAATGAAAGTTCACAGAGCTAACAAGTAAAGGTAGACCTATGAGTTAGTGTTTTTACTGATATCAATTTTGTTTATGAATTATTATGTGATTAAAACTCGACATTCCCCCCCAAAAAAATCGGTAAAGGAATTTCTGCAATTGAATTGGCTACAATGGGAAATCATTGTAGTCAAACAGTTGGATTCACAAGTTTGGTCAGCACAGTAGAGTAGAGTTCAGTACAATACTGTACTTTATTGAGCTCTACTGTGCTGTACTTTGATGTACAAACTTGTGAAACAGACGTCAATGTCTGGTTCAGATTTGGTCTTGCCCGTGCCAATCAAATTTAGTCTTGTAGAGCTCATTAAAATAATAGCCAGCATGTAGAATAATAACCAAATATGCAAAGGATGATATTGCATATTTCTACCTTTGTGTACCTATTTAGGATACATCAACATGAAGAGAATGACATTCATATGCATAATTATGCATTTCTGTGTAGTACAGATCATGAACATATGATGAAATTCCGTTACTGCAATTCCGTTAACAAGTGTAAATCCACTTTACTTACTGTATTTCAATAACCAAAAGAGTGTTTTAAAGTCAATGTGTCATGTCATAGCTGACACCCCATTATTTCTGCATATGTCGTTGAATCTTAATTCGGAGCAGATATTTTTGAAAACGTGGACACAAAAAAAAACAGAGGAAGATTTTACCAAAATCATTTTACTAAACTCTGCATCTTCACAGTTCTTCCAGTAAATGTGTTTTTGTAAAATTATCAGTGTAAATTGTTAAAAGTCATCTTTGTGCATTGAGTTGTATGATTTATTAACTTTGAAATCAATGTTTTTTGTTTGGGATACATTTTACACTGACACGAGTCATTTCAATTTAGAAGGATTCATATAATATTCAATACATATAGTACCCAACATCTGATTTGGACCAAACATCCATTATGTTTGACAAGTAGTATGAAGCTGCAGCTTGGAGTATTGTTTATTCATATTATGTAATGTATTCTCAGGGAATTTGATGGCTAATTTCTCTGAAGGGGGGAAAAAAAACTATTAAAGCTCCATGCTCTACCAACTGAGCCACACGGGAAACTCTGACCATTGACTTGAATAGGGATTCCCATTCTAGTGAATCTATTTCTGTGGTTTCTCTGACAGGGGGAATGTGTTACAGGACAGCCTAGAACAGGGTTCTCCAACCCTATTCCTGGAGAGCTACCCTCCTGTGGGTTTTTGCTCCAACCCAAGTTGTAACTAACATGATTCAGCTTATCAACCCATTTTTTAAATCAGGTGTGCTAGATTAGGGTTGGAGCAAAATATACAGGGCACAGTTTCCCAAAAGCATCTTAAGGCTAAACTCATCGTTAGAACCTTCGTAGGAGCATCGTTAAATCTCCAAGCTGTTTCCCAAAACCATCATTAGTAAAGTTGCACTTTAAAACGCTTGTTATTGCCTCAGACCAGTCGTAGAACAGCAAAGTGCGTCATTAGATGCATTTTTGCCCTTTATACACAGAAGATCTCTGCTGGTTTCTCTGACAGGGGGAATGTGTCACAGGACAGCATAAATACCATCACTGGAATGGACATAGTACCTCTGACCAATGACTTGAATAGGGGTAGTCTCTCTGACAGGGGGAGTGTGTCACAGAACAGCTTGCCTACTGATAGCCAGTTTCCATTTCACCACGAAGATAAAATACCTCACGGGTGACAATACATGACCTCACTATACTCAAGTGTGTCTGTGTCCGTCCAAGTGTCTACATATGGATGATATGATACATGGTATCATTGTAATGCATTTTGCAGTCGTGTAGTCCAGGCTTGTAACCTAATAAAGGTTCCCGGCCTTCTGGTAATCATGCAATGTAGTCACTAGTCAGTAACGGCCATTTATATATGGCTCTAGTAATTACTGTTTAAGTGTGAGTGTCCACAGACATGCCATACGTCACATCTTATCAGGTCATCCCCAGCCAGATGCGTCACCACCCTCCCCCAGGGTAATATGTCAGTGTTTGAGGTACACCATTTCAGATACATATAATTTATTGAAACATGACCCAAATATCTCATGTGTAGTCTGTGCTATGCACTATGAATTGAACTATCCCCAAAAAACTGAAGGGGGATTTCAAAAACAAGCCTCACAGAAACCACAGGTGCTCTGAAGTTGCGTGCTTAAACACATAACATTCACAAATGGGAATACACACCAATTGAAATATCACTTTTAAATTCTAAAATAGCCTATGGTCAGATAACGGTCATATTTTCATTAGTTAGTGTAGGCCTATCATATGTACTATATGTTAGGGAACGCGATAACATCTACAAATATTTTTTTAATTGACAGCATATGACATCATCCACATCAACTTTAATAAATGTGCGCAAAACATGCGCCGACTTCCATATTAAAAGTGTTGTTCTTACCTGGCATGCAAGCGCTCATAGACACGAAAATTGCAATAACAGCAACCTGGGTTAGAAGCGTAGCGGCGGGCCTGTGATCGACCCCTCTTCTCGGCGATAGCATGCTGCAAAGCGCTCCTACAACTGATAGAACAGAGTTGGGATTCGGGGGTCGGTCATACCCCCATTCCCTTACTGCAGAAGGAAGCTCAGGAAATGTGTTCAGCTTCTGTAAATATGTAGTCCGAATGCGAAGTAGCGCTCAGTTGCAGTTATCAGATTCGGTAATAGAGCGATGATGAACGATGTCGTCTCCTCTGTGTTTTGCGCAGGATCCCATTGAGTTGAGCGCTATATTGGGTGAAGCTTGAAGAAACGACTGTGAGGGCTGTTATTGCTGAGCTGTCGGTCTTTGGTGAGAGCCGTACGTAGACGATGTCGTCACAACGCTCTCCTAATCCGTTTTGCCGTACGCAAAGCCGCAATTACAGGCGGAGGGGAAGAGGCGAAGGGAGAGGTTTTACTCCGCCCACGAAAATAATACCACGAAGTGAGGAATCTTCGTATGGAGGTCTGTGAGTGTCGAATTTGGCAACAAAACATTTAATTGCTAATTTGCTACGTGAGGTTTATTTGATCGAATACAAGTTTTATAATGGTTAGGTTGTTACAAATGCACTGATATAAGTGGACGCACGTGGCATTTTGGCAACTTTGAAAAAATACTTTATCAGAGTTGTGCCTCTTTTCATAGAGATAGAGGACTCATCATGGATATTACCCGTTTTAGTATGGACGTTGCCAATGAGGGCTTCCACTATTTTAAAGTAGTCAACTGGGTGGGGATTCCTATGAGTTGGGCGCAATCAGCCAATGAAGACAAATACAACTGACTACATTAAAATGGAGATAGCCTCAATGGTGCTGCCCATGTGGTCACAGACGCTATAATGTCACAGATACAAAGATGAGTCCTCTATCTCTATGGCGTATCTGCCCTCTCCTTGGCTACGACGGTCCCATCTGATCTCGCCTCCTACCGCCTGGGTTTCATCTTTGAGGACATGTATTTCCATTGTGAGCAGTCACTTGGCTATCTAGTCAATATAATAGACAGTACAGAAGAGAAAAAGATGCATTTTCACAAGACACTAGACTAGTGCTTCTAGTGCAGGGATCATGAACTACATTTAGCCCCAGGACAATTTTTAATTGAGCGGATGGTCAGGGGGCCTGAACATAATTACAAATAGTTTGTAAACTGCAAATTGACCGCAAGAAGCAGACACTAAAACAATAATTTCAAACCTCAAGAGGAAGTCGAAGACTATCCTCAGTGAATTTCATAAATACAGTGAAACATTTGTTATAATTTTTAGATTAAACTATACTAAATATATTCACGTCATCAAATAATTGTTTAAAACACTGTTTTGCAATGAAGGTCTACAATAGCCTCAACAGCACTCTGTAGGGTAGCGTCATGTGGTAGCCGGAGGACAGCTAGTTTCCGTCCTCCTCTGGGTTCAATGACTTCAATACAAAACCTAGGAGGCTCATGGTTCTCACCCCATTCTATAGACTTACACATAAATGCTAACTTCCAGAGGATGTCCTCCAACCTGTCAGAGCTCTTGCAGCATGAACTTACATGTTATCCACCCAATCAAAGGATCAGTGAATGAATCTAGTACTGAAAACATAAGCTACAGCTAGCTAGGACTGCAGTGGATAAAATGTAGGGAAAGACCGTTTTGAACAAATTCATTACTTTAACAATGAAGCGAGAGAGCACTATACTTAGTTGTATTTGTATCACTTTTCAAACACCCGGCTCAAAACAGAGGGATGCTATGTTAGCTAGCTGGCTATAACAGAGGGATGCTATGTTAGCTAGCTGGCTATAACAGAGGGATGCTATGTTAGCTAGCTGGCTGCGGCTATCCAACACTGGAACTCTTCCAAGTCAAGGTAATCTTTTGGTTTTAATTTATTGCCACCAACTGAAACTGTATTGCATGATTGTAGCGGGTTTACGAAGGCGTTAGTTCTAGCTGATTGAGGACCTTATTACTGATGTTTGTTTTTTACGATATTGTTTCTTTCTGCTTGCATTTTGTTTTTATATTTTGATGTGTTTTTTCTGTTATTCATGTAATTCAGGGCCTTCATCTCAGTATGACTCCCTGATAAAAGGTTAAATAAATAAAATGGTAGACATGTTGAGTATGACGTTAATAAGGTCGTTAGCTAATATGGTGACAATGCAGGCTGAGGGTAGCGGTTATATGGTTTGGCTTGGAAAGGTTTTTTCGCCTGGTCAGACAGCTGTGTTTTGCACCGAAGTCCATAAGTGAAGGAAAAAGGTGAGAGGAGAGCACGTAAATAAGATCAGCAATGTGTTCATGCAAAATGTTCATGCTGTTTGAATGTGGCTGCTATGAAATTGAACTGTGTTTGCATGCGATTAGGGCTGTATTCATTCCGTCGATTCGGTTGAAAATGTTTCTTAAAACGGAAGCAAATGGAACAAAGATACCTGAATTTGTTCAACAGAAACTCTCGTTTGCAACTGTTGGACTAATGATTTCATCCTAGATCAGCTAGATGCAGGCAAGAGTGTGCAAGGCGGTACTGAATGTGTCACCGTCTGTCACCTTGATTACAAACATTTCTCTTGACCTGTGCACCTACGTTGTACTTTAATTCATAGGCTACGTTGTAGCAATGTCATCATGGGTATAGGGAAAATGTTAGTATCATGTAGTAGCCTGAACCCATCAACGTTACATTTGAGCTGGGTGAATGGAATGAATGACAGTCATCCAATATGCTGTAATAGAAATAAGGCCATGCTTATGAAAATTAATAAAAATCACCCTCCCTCATTTTAAATGTCACTGACTGCCACTGATTTGTATACGATCACATGTCGCTGTACTATGCGTGGGAATACTTTAACAGATTTCCAAAATTACACTCCGTTAGAGCTAATTTGCTGGTGTTTTTACAGTCTTATGTCTAACAATATTTTTTTTAACCCACAGGCCACCAGTTGGGGAACCCAGTTCTAGTGCCTTCCCCCAGTTCTGAGAGAAATTGTGTTCATAAATAGCACTTTGCTATTTTTTCCAAGGATGAAAATAATCTCTTAGTGCACATTGATGATTCATACATCAAGTGCATATGACGTGACATCAAGGTTACATAAAAGGCTAAAATAGGAGATCCAAAACATTGAACAAAGGTCTCTTGAAATATTATCTAACATTTTTAGAGGGATCTTTCATTTGGTTCGTGGAAGATCGCTATTTAATGTGGGTTATACATACTATACCTTTGTAGTAGGCCTGTAGTCTCTACAGTTGGCATTTCCTAAAACAGACAATTCATCTATGGCTACTACATTGCCCTCTTCTGAAGTCTCCCTTCAGACAGATTGGTTCATGCATATCTGGTGAACTATGAGAAATGCAAACCAGGCAATCTGCAGTTCAAACAACAAAGCAGGCACCCCACCACTGTTTTGAACAGATGCACAGGGATGGGGCTGGAGAAATGGAACCAATCTCACATTCATAGACAGGGCTATGGACACAAGGAATGACCATCAATGATACATTTTAACCATATTGATTTGTTTTTATTTATACTTTTAACCATGTTTACAATTGCATTGCTTACAAACAATGGAGTAAAATACATTTGGAATTATGACAGTCAATGTGAATGCAAGCTTAAATACTGCTCCACATGAACCCAACAACCATTTAAAAAGAGGGCAATCTGCGATTGGCACATCCATTTTGGAATTTGAGTGGTAACATTTCTCCAACCCCATCCCTCATCTGTTTACCAACAATAGTGTCAGGATGCCCACTGTTGTTTTTCAAATCCCAGATTGTCCCCTTTAACAAACCTGTGTTCCAATGGAAAACCATAACAGACCAACATACTTAAATCAATAATTATTTATGGATCAATAACAGTCTGTTGTATAACATTGAGTAAAACAAATCTAAAAGTACGCTCATCAAAAGGGATGGGTTGGGGACAGGGACATAAGGCAGTGTAGAATACATAATAAATAGAAGAAAACAAATGGGGGGAAAACCATGTATATCACTGAAGATATGTATTTTGTACTATAGTCTTTGTAAAAAGAATGACTGTGGTGGTGAAAAGGGCCAACAATGTATTTAATACTGCATGTACAGAGGCTTTTTCTGTTAGGAGCCATTCAATGTCAGAACTGAGGTATTCCCAGTCATATCAATAATAAATGGTAAGATATTAAGGACAACATATAAATAGCATTACTCATTTGATGTCATATTTTGCCATGATATAACAGAACAGTTGTGCACATCATTATGTTCGACAGATTGTCATTTCAATTTGAAATAGAAAATAAAAAAAGTACTTTGAACGCAATGTTTTCCAGTATTCCATAAGGCACGATTACTACAGGATTGCTTGATTCCCAGGCACCTTCCCATCAAATACCCCAGAAGATTATTGCAGACTGATGCACGATTACAACAGTATTTGAAATCCTCTGATAATAAAACAGATTAAACTGACAGGAAACTTCAGAGAGCAACTGTATGAAAGATGTGGGACAAACACCAATAAGATAACAAGGACATATTGGTCGTTGAATCTATGGAATAAATACTCTGATTTTTATTTCACTATGGCTAGCTCTAGCTTTGCACACCTTGCCGTGGTCCAATCCAAATACAATTTAACACCATGGGTAAGCCGCACACTTGACAGCATGTAGATTCAGGGTTGAGCAGTAGTGCAGATCAGAGGGTTAACTAAGCAAACTTTAAACAAATCAATGATGCCACTGAACATTATACACTGTGTACAAAACATTAAGGACACCTGTCCTTTCCATGAGACTGACCAGGTAAATCCAGGTGAAAGCTATGATCAATTATTGATGTCACTTGTTAAATCCTCTTCAAATCAGTATAGCTGAAGGGGAGGAGACAGGTTAAAGAATGATGTTTAAGCCTTGAGACAGATTGTGGATGTGTGCCATTTAGAGGGTGAATGAGCAAGACAAGATTTAAGTGTCTTGGAACCGGAAGTGGTAGTAGGTGCCAGGCGCACCGATTTGTGTCAAGAACTGCAACGCTGCTGGGTGTTTCCACACTCAACAGTTTCCTGTGTGTATCAAGAATGGTCCACCACCCACAAGGAATCAAAACAACTTGACAACTGTGGGAAGCATTGGAGTCAACATGGGCCAGCATCCCTGTGGAACTTCATGACACCTTGTAGAGTCCCTGCCCTGACAAATTGAGGCGGTTCTGAGGGGAAAGGGGGTGCAACTCAATATTAGGAAGGTGTCTAAGATTCTGTGTACCCAACCAAGAACAGCACCTGAATTGTGCGATTTCATATTTACAGAACACCATGACGAGGACAACTGGGTCCTTCAATCGTCCTCATCATTCACTACACAGTGAATATATACTAAAAAAGCATCATGAATGAGTTCCCCTTGTGTGGATGTAATGCAATACACACATAGCCTGGTCCCAAATCTGTTTGTGCGCTTGTCAATTCCATTCATTATCAAGCCATGTTCGGCATGACAATGAGTGACAATAAGTTGGCATGAGCGCACAAACATATCTGGCACTCGGGCTACAATGTACATGTTATCAATTGGAATGTGGGTTGAATGGAATGCACATGCTTTATCAGTTGGAAGGTCTGTCAAAATATAGAAACACAAAAACAATATTGAGACATTCAAGTTGTACTTGAGCCCCACCTAAGGTACAGACTGATTTAGTATTGGTGGATAATGTGTACAAAAAATAAAAAAGTTTAGAACTTATTAGAATTATCTTGAAGGTGTAAACCAATCAGTTGATCTAATGGAAAAACTACTGTATACAAACCATTTTCCATGTATTAAATTGTCTATGCTTTTGTGAGATTAGGTTTATGTAGTATTGACAGGCATATTGCCTGTCTTCAGAAAAAAAAAAACATTTAAATCAATGCCAGCATACAGCCTAAACGAGGACTAATTCCTCACTGACTCTCTGCCTTCCCGGAGTCCTTCTCCTTTCCGGTCTCAGAGTCATTGTTCTGTGCTGCTGTTCCCTACTGGGCCACAGTCACGCCATCACCCCCTGCCTCAGGGACCACCTCTACTGCCTCTGGCCCCTCTGTACTGGGGCAGCATCATCCACCTTCTTCACCGCCTCACTGGTGAGAGACTGGAAGCCACTGTCGTCATGTGGCGGGGACAGGGAGCCCAAATCCACTGTTGCCTGTTCCAACTCTGAACTGACTACTGAAGTGGTCTCTACCTCCTCTGGCATTGGTCCTGGGACAGGGACTGGCTCCGTCTCCAGGGCTGTTGGTGTGGGGATCTCCTCTTTTGCTGCTACCCTAGTCTGAGTAGAGAGTGAGGAAGATACCTCCTCTAAACTGGAAGGTGTGCTTTCCTCTTGGCTAAAAGCTGTTGGTGCCAGTGCCTCCTGATGAATTGGTTTTAAAGATTCCTCCTCTTTGCTTAAGGGTACACTATCCTTCTGGCTTGAGGGTGAAACTTCTGCCACTGCCTCCAGTATAGCCACCTCCACAGCTAGCTCGCTGTCCTCTCCCTGCACTGCATTCTCAATCTCCCGTATGGCACTCTCGATGGCTGACGCTGTGCTCTCAGGGTTGTGTAAAAAGCTCTTCGCCTCTGGGGACTTCATCGCACACTCAGCTTCCTGGGGTACATCTGAGATTTTGGTCTGTACCTCTGGGGCCTCACTCAAGATTGTCGCCGGCTCACCTTCTAGGACAGAGCCATTGGTTAGGGCAGGGGATGGAATGTTCTCTGGCTGGACTGGAGGAGGAGGGGCCTTTCTCTTTCCTTTCAGACTGGTTCCATTAACTTTGGCTGGTTCCTGGTGGACACTCTCTGGAGATGAGGCATCGGTGTTCTGGTCCACTCCCTCCTCCTCAGGGATGCTGTCCACCATGGGGATGTCCAGATAGGACTCATTGACCAGGATGGGAGAGCCATCCAGCTGGATCATAGAGACTACCTGCTTCATCCTGCGCCTCCTCTGGGCCGCCCCTCCTGTGCTGTCCCTAGTCTCCTCCCTGTCCACCTCTTCCTGTCCTGTCCCATACTCCCCAGCCCAGTCGATGGCAGGGTTATCCCCCAGCAGGTGGAGGTTGGGATCACTGCTGGTCAGCACTATGCTGTCCCTGTAAAGGTTGTGTCTTCTCTGGACTGCTGCCTCCTTGACAGCTACAGTAAGAGGGAAGAAGAGAGAGAGACATTAAGACATTGTACACAGACCACGGGAGCAGCAGAAGCTTTTAACACGGCCTGGAGTTTTCCCTACTGAGGTCACCTTGGTGAGGAAGAACTCTGGGCCCTAGCTATAGCACATGAGTACTATTCCATGCACTGAATACATAACGCATTCAAATAGTATAGTCGCGACTATGGGATGTTAAATTCAAATCTTCCCATCACTAAGCCAATAGAACACCAATAATCAATGAAAACTTTGCAAATCAACTTGGAGGTACACAACTCTCCCCCTCTCGTCAGAAGCCGTTTGTCCGTTACCAAGAACCCCATACCGTTTTTATTTTATTAACCTTTTGCATTACAAGTAAACCGTTTAAATTCCCCCAAATAAGCATACATTTTTAAATGTTCACACATTTAGTCAAATTTTGTGTTTCAAAATGCACATTTTTGTATGTTTTGTACAAATACTTTTATATATTTCATCCATAGCCACTGGTTATAAACATGTCGGTTATTCGGTAGCACGATAAGAGAGAATCTAGCTACGTATTCTATTCTCTGTGCTCTTTTCCTGATTTATACGTTGAACCCTAACTCGCTGGGGTGGGTTACAAGGAAGTGAACCAGTTGCCTTTATGAATAGAGTGAGACAGGACGTTTTATTTGTATTTTTTATTTCACCTTTATTTAACCAGATAGGCCAGTTGAGAACAAGTTCTCATACAACTGCGACCTGGCCAAGATAAAGAAAAGCAGTGCGACAATAAACAAGAGTTACACATTGACTGTACAACAAAAGTACAGTCAATAACACAATAGAAAAATATATATACAATGTGTGCAAATGGAGTAAGGAGGTAAGACAAATAGGCCATAGTAGCGAAGTAATTACAATTTAGCAAATTAACACTGGAGTGATAGATGTGCAGATGATGTGCAAGTAGAAATACTGGTGTGCAAAAGAGCAAAACAAGTAAATAAAAACAATATGGAATGAGGTAGGAGGTTGGATGGGCTATTTACAGATGGGCTGTGTACAGCTGTAGCGATCGGTAAGCTGCTCAGATAGCTGATGCTTAAAGTTAGTGAGGGAGATTTAAGTCTCCAACTAAAGCGATTTTTGCAATTCATTCCAGTCATTGGCAGCAGAGAACTGGAAGGAAAGGCAGCCAAAGGAGGTGTTGGCTTTGGGGATGACCAGTGAGATATACCTGCTGGAGCTCGTGCTACGGGTGGGTGTTAGGGTGACCAGTGAGCTGAGAAGGCGGAGCTTTACCTAGCAAAGACTTAGATGACTTGGAGCCAGTGGGTCGCAGTGGTGGGTAGTATATGGGGCTTTGGTGACAAAACAGATGGCACTGTGATAGACTGCATCCAGTTTGCTGAGTAGAGTGTTGGAGGCTATTTTGTAAATGACGTCGCCGAAGTCGAGGATCAGTAGGATAGTCCGTTTTACGAGGGTATGTTTGGCGGCGTGAGTGAAGGAGGCTTTGTTGCGAAATAGGTAGCTGATTCTAGATTTAATTTTGGATTGGAGATGCTTAATATGAGTCTGGAAGGAGAGTTTACAGTCTAGCCAGACACCTAGGTATTTGTAGTTCACATATTCTAAGTCAAAACTGTCCAGAGTAGTGATGCTAGTCGGGCAGGCGGGTGCGGGCAGCGATCGGTTGAAGAGCATGCGTTTAGTTTTACTGGCGTTTAAGAGCAGTTGGAGGCCACGGAACGAGTGTTGTATGGCATTGAAGCTCGTTGAGGTTTGTTAAGTGTCCAAAGGGCCAGATGTATATAGAATGGTGTCATCTGCGTAGCGGTGGATCAAGGAATCACCCGCATCAAAAGCGACATTGATATATACACAGAAAAGAGTCAGCCCGAGAATTGAACCCTGTGGTACCCCCAAAGAGACTGCCAGAGGTCCGGACAACAGGCCCTCCGATTTGACACACTGAACTCGGAGAAGTAGTTGGTGAACCAGGCAAGGCAGTCATTTGAGAAACCAAGGATGTTGAGTCTGCCAATAAGAATACGGTGATTGACAGAGTCGAAAGCCTTGACCAGGTCGATGAAGACGGCTGCACAGTAGTCTTTTATCAATGGCGGTTATGATATCGTTTAGTACCTTGAGCGTGGCTGAGGTTCACCCGTGACCAGCTCGGAAACCGGATTGCACAGCGGAGAAGGTACAGTGGGATTCGAAATGGTCAGTGATCTGTTTAACTGCGCTTTCGAAGACTTTGGAAAGGCAGGGCAGGATGGATTTAGGTCTGTAACAGTTTGGGCCTAGAGTGTCACCCCCTTTGAAGAGGGGGATGACCGTGGCAGCTTTCTAATCTTTAGGAATCTCGGACGATACGAAAGAGGTTGAACAGACTAGTAATAGGGGTTGCAACAATGGCGGCAGATAATTTTAGAAAGAGGGTCCAGATTGTCTAGCCCAGCTGATTTGTACAGGTCCGGGTTTTGCGGCTCTTTCAGAACATCTGCTATCTGGATTTGTGTGAAGGAGAAGCTGGGGAGGCTTGGGCAAGTAGCTGCGGGGTGTGCTGAGCGGTTGGCCGGGGGTTGGGGTAGCCAGGAGGAAAGCATGGCCAGCCGTAGAGAAATGCTTATTGAAATTCTCGATTATCGTGGAGGGAGACAGAAGTAGAAAATGAATTCTACTCCAAGCAAAAACCTATCAGTCAACTAGACAGGAACTGAAGTCCCACATTCGGCAACTTTAACCTCTTGCATCTCATGAGAACATTGCAGTAGGAAAACAGGAATGGAGTCCAGCTGATGAAAGCTTATTGTGAACGCAGTCACTTCGGAGTGGCTCCCTGTGTTGTTGCGTAACCTCACCACATGGGGTCGGCTCAGTTGACTTAGAGTTTTTGGGAACAGGAATGATGGTAGTCAGCATGAAACATTAGGGCATTTTAGATAGGTAGAGGCTGAAATGTCTGAAGACACCAGCAAGCTGGTCTGTGCATGCTCCGAGGTCGCGCCCCGGAATACAGCCTTAGGATTGTTGATCCATTTAAAAAATATATATAATAATAATAATTTCATGTCGACATCAGAGAGCGAGATCATCCAGTCCTCCAGGACAGTGGGGGCCCTCTTGCAAGGCTCTGTTTTTGTCAAAGCCTGCATAAAAAAAAGCTTTCATTTCGTCTGGTAGAGGCATCGTTAGGCAGTCCAGGGCCGGGTTCTCTTTTATAATTCATAATAGACTGTAGTCCTTGACATGCGTCAGAACCGGTGTAGAAGAATTACCTTATTCTTGTATTGTCCTTTCGCATGTTTGATGAATCTGTGGAGGTCGTAGCAGGACTGCTTGTACGCAGTCCTAGCAATGACCCTAGCCTCAGGGTTAGCTGCTAAAGCCCCATATGTGGTGGCTCTGTCCATTAGCTTGGCGCGTATCTAAGTGTTCATCCAGGGCTTTTGTTTGGGAAAGCAGCAAACTTTAAACGTTGTCGATGCACTTTCTTCTGAAGCCGGTGATGAAGGTCGTAAACTTGTCAATATTATTGGCAAAGTCATATTTCAGTCCTTACTAGCAAAGCAGTCTTGTAGCCTAGCCTCTGCTTCATCTAACCATTTCTCTATCGAGCACATCACGGGATATCAAATTAATTTGATTAATTCAAATTTGTTTTTGTGCAATATTCCAAATGCCTGTGTTGCAAGAATCACTTTTGTATTTTCTGTTTTTCCGAGTGATTATGTTCGCTTGTTCTCATGCTGTCTTTTTGGTCTCATCTCCTTCACTCCTTCTGTGCTGTGTGCACCTTCCTATTTACAACTGAGATCTAAATATAATGACGATATGATCATGTCTCCACCCTAACAATGGGAGTAGTCTCAAAGGCGGGCGACAAGCTTAGGTCCAAAATAAGCCCATAGGGCATATTTTAGACATATTTTGGCTAGAGTGAAACCTCTTGCATCGCCTCTTCTCTGTTCACACACACCCCCCCCAAGCCCTTCTTCCTGTCACTCACAGCAACAAAGTTGAGAGATCACTTCTTCCTCTCTGACAAGTGGTTTCAACTCCCTACCTGCATTTGAGGTTTGGTCCAACAGAATGAGTCATATGGACACAGAAATACAGAGACATTATTTTACTGTAGAGGAGAAGTTAAGCATTATCCCAGGTTTCTGGGATAATGGTGTTGATGTGAGCCATTACCAACCTTTCAAAGCACTTCATGGCTACGGACGTGAGTGCTACGGGTCTGTAGTCGTTTAGGTTGCCTTTGTGTTCTTGGGCACAGGGACTAGACTAGCGGCAGCTCTACCCTTTAGCTCAGTGCGAATGTTGCCTGTAATCCATGGCTTCTGGTATGTACGTCCTCAATGCACTTATTGATAAAGCCAGTGACTATGGGATCCTTATCACATCTGGGTACAGCTCTGTTCCAATAAGTCACATGTACTGGTCACTTGACAGTGATGTACACAATGAGAGCATTTCAGATGCAATGCGGAGAAATTGCTTTGATTAAATAATGGCCTTCGTTCATGTGGTTGACAACACAAAGATCACTGACGACCCATTTTTTTAAGGTTAGGTCCATCTTCTCAGAGCTCAATCAGTCATACAAAGTCATGCCATTTCAGGAATGGCTGTCAGTTGATGAGCATGATCCGATACTATGGCCGACATGGATGTAAGCAATTAATAAGAGGTAAACCAATCCGTTTTGGTTACAAGCTATGGAGCCTTGCCTCATACAGTGGTTACATGTATCACATGGAGCCATATGGTGGATCCCACACTCTCCTCCCTGAAACTGGGTTGGGTGGAGGACCCAGTGTCGTTCTCGGTCTTGCAGAGCAATCTCAGGTGCCTCAAGGTTGCATGTTCCTTCATGACAACATCTTCACTTCGCTAGGCACTCCTCGATGAAATGACAATAAGAGGATATGGGAGCTCTGGAACGATGAGACAAAATCGTCTGATGTCCCATTCAAGCCACAGAAGGACTTCATGAAGTTACCCTGGGGAACCTCTGAGGTTCTGACCCAAGGAGGAAAGTTGCTGGTCCGTTGGAAAGACAATAACATTGTCACAGTGGCAACAAACGGAGGAGATTGGGTTGGAGCGAGTAGTCGCATTTCGCGTCGCTCCACAGGTAGTATTACATTTCATTTCATTTCATTACAGTACAACGGTTTGATTTGTTTGATCTTAGCACTTTTTTTTCTTAGCTAGCTACATAGCCGTCTTTGTATCAAAGATAATTGTGTAGTTTAGATTATTATCGAATCTTCTAACGTTGTCAACACTGCTAGCTAGCCAACTTCTACCGAAACATTACAACGGAACGATTTGATTAGTGTAGTGTTAGCTAGCTACATAGTTGTCTTTGCTGTCTTTGTATCTAAGATAATTGTGTAGTTTAGAGTAATTATCTAGCCAGTTATCGAGGTTACCTAGCCAGCTCCACTTTCAAACAAAGTCAGCCAGCCAGCTATTTTCGCCGTCCTAACGTTGTCAACACTGCTAGCTAGCCAGCTAGCCAACTTCTACCGAAACATTACAACGGAACGATTTGATTAGTGTAGTGTTAGCTAGCTACATAGTTGTCTTTGCTGTCTTTGTATCTAAGATAATTGTGTAGTTTAGAGTAATTATCTAGCCAGTTATCGAGGTTACCTAGCCAGTTATCGAGGCTACCTAGCCAGCAACACTTTCAAACAAAGTCAACAACGCAGCCACTGCTAGCTAGCCTACTTCACCAGCCAGCAGTACTGTATCATTTTAGTCAATAAGATTTTTGCAACGTAAGCTTAACTTTCTGAACATTCGAGACGTGTAGTCCACTTGTCATTCCAATCTCCTTTGCATTAGCGTAGCCTCTTCTGTAGCATGTCAACTATGTGTCTGTCTATCCCTGTTCTCTCCTCTCTGCACAGACCATACAAACGCTTCACACCGCGTGACCGCTGCCACTCTAACCTGGTGGTCCCAGCGCGCACGACCCACGTGGAGTTCCAGGTCTCCGGCAGCCTCTGGAACTGCCGATCTGCGGCCAACAAGGCAGAGTTCATCCCAGCCTATGCTTCCCTCCAGTCCATCGACTTCTTGGCACTGACGGAAACATGGATTACCACAGATAACACTGCTACTCCTACTGCTCTCTCCTCATCTGTCCACGTGTTCTCGAGAGCTTCTGGTCAGCGGGGTGGTGGCACTGGGATCCTCATCTCTCCCAAGTGGACATTCTCTCTTTCTCCCCTGACCCATCTGTCTATCGCCTCCTTTGAATTCCATGCTGTCACAGTTACCAGCCCTTTCAAGCTTAACATCCTTATCATTTATCGCCCTCCAGGTTCCCTTGGAGAGTTCATCAATGAGCTTGATAAGTTCCTTTCCTGAGGATGGCTCACCTCTCACAGTTCTGGGTGACTTTAACCTCCCCACGTCTACCTTTGACTCATTCCTCTCTGCCTCCTTCTTTCCACTCCTCTCCTCTTTTGACCTCACCCTCTCACCTCCCCCCCCCCTACTCACAAGGCAGGCAATACGCTTGACCTCATCTTTACTAGATGTTGTTCTTCCACTAATCTCATTGCAACTCCCCTCCAAGTCTCCGACCACTACCTTGTATCCTTTTCCCTCTCGCTCTCATCCAACACTTCCCACTCTGCCCCTACTCGGATGGTATCGCGCCGTCCCAACCTTCGCTCTCTCCCCCGCTACTCTCTCCTCTTCCATCCTATCATCTCTTCCCTCTGCTCAAACCTTCTCCAACCTATCTCCTGATTCTGCCTCAACCCTCCTCTCCTCCCTTTCTGCATCCTTTGACTCTCTATGTCCCCTATCCTCCAGGCCGGCTCGGTCCTCCCCTCCTGCTCCGTGGCTCGACGACTCATTGCGAGCTCACAGAACAGGGCTCCGGGCAGCCGAGCGGAAATGGAGGAGAACTCGCCTCCCTGCGGACCTGGCATCCTTTCACTCCCTCCTCTCTACATTTTCCTCTTCTGTCTCTGCTGCTAAAGCCACTTTCTACCACTCTAAATTCCAAGCATCTGCCTCTAATCCTAGGAAGCTCTTTGCCACCTTCTCCTCCCTCCTGAATCCTCCCCCCCCCCCCCCCCTCCTCCCTCTCTGCGGATGACTTCGTCAACCATTTTGAAAAGAAGGTCGACGACATCCGATCCTCGTTTGCTAAGTCAAACGACACCGCTGGTTCTGCTCACACTGCCCTACCCTGTGCTTTGACCTCTTTCTCCCCTCTCTCCCCAGATGAAATCTCGCGTCTTGTGACGGCCGGCCGCCCAACAACCTGCTCGCTTGACCCTATCCCCTCTTCTCTTCTCCAGACCATTTCCGGAGACCTTCTCCCTTACCTCACCCCGCTCATCAACTCATCCTTGACCGCTGGCTACGTCCCTTCCGTCTTCAAGAGAGCGAGAGTTGCACCCCTTCTGAAAAAACCTACACTCGATCCCTCCGATGTCAACAACTACAGACCAGTATCCCTTCTTTCTTTTCTCTCCAAAACTCTTGAACGTGCCGTCCTTGGCCAGCTCTCCTGCTATCTCTCTCAGAATGACCTTCTTGATCCAAATCAGTCAGGTTTCAAGACTAGTCATTCAACTGAGACTGCTCTTCTCTGTGTCACGGAGGCGCTCCGCTCCGCACTGCTAAAGCTAACTCTCTCTCCTCTGCTCTCATCCTTCTAGACCTATCGGCTGCCTTTGATACTGTGAACCATCAGATCCTCCTCTCCACCCTCTCCGAGTTGGGCATCTCCGGCGCGGCCCACGCTTGGATTGCGTCCTACCTGACAGGTCGCTCCTACCAGGTGGCGTGGCGAGAATCTGTCTCCGCACCACGTGCTCTCACCACTGGTGTCCCCCAGGGCTCTGTTCTAGGCCCTCTCCTATTCTCGCTATACACCAAGTCACTTGGCTCTGTCATATCCTCACATGGTCTCTCCTATCATTGCTATGCAGACGACACACAATTAATCTTCTCCTTTCCCTCTTCTGATAACCAGGTGGCGAATCGCATCTCTGCATGTCTGGCAGACATATCAGTGTGGATGACGGATCACCACCTCAAGCTGAACCTCGGCAAGACGGAGCTGCTCTTCCTCCCGGGGAAGGACTGCCCGTTCCATGATCTCGCCATCACGGTTGACAACTCCATTGTGTCCTCCTCCCAGAGCGCTAAGAACCTTGGCGTGATCCTGGACAACACCCTGTCGTTCTCAACTAACATCAAGGCGGTGGCCCGTTCCTGTAGGTTCATGCTCTACAACATTCGCAGAGTACGACCCTGCCTCACACAGGAAGCGGCGCAGGTCCTAATCCAGGCACTTGTCATCTCCCGTCTGGATTACTGCAACTCGCTGTTGGCTGGGCTCCCTGCCTGTGCCATTAAACCCCTACAACTCATCCAGAACGCCGCAGCCTGTCTGGTGTTCAACCTTCCCAAGTTCTCTCACGTCACCCCGCTCCTCCGCTCTCTCCACTGGCTTCCAGTTGAAGCTCGCATCCGCTACAAGACCATGGTGCTTGCCTACGGAGCTGTGAGGGGAACGGCACCTCCGTACCTTCAGGCTCTGATCAGGCCCTACACCCAAACAAGGGCACTGCGTTCATCCACCTCTGGCCTGCTCGCCTCCCTACCTCTGAGGAAGTACAGTTCCCGCTCAGCCCAGTCAAAATTGTTCGCTGCTCTGGCACCCCAATGGTGGAACAAACTCCCTCACGACGCCAGGTCAGCGGAGTCAATCACCACCTTCCGGAGACACCTGAAACCCCACCTCTTTAAGGAATACCTAGGATAGGATAAAGTAATCCTTCTAACCCCGCCCCCCCCTTAAAAGATTTAGATGCACTATTGTAAAGTGGTTGTTCCACTGGATATCATAAGGTGAATGCACCAATTTGTAAGTCGCTCTGGATAAGAGCGTCTGCTAAATGACTTAAATGTAAATGAGAAATACAATGAGACCTCTGTCAAAGGCACGTCGCGCCATCTCTTGACAAAGTCCCACAACCAAAATACATTAACTGATACAATGAGCACATGGGAGGTGTTGACCTTCACGACCTACAGGTTTCAAAATACCATATCTCCATCAGGTCTAAGAAGTGGTGGTGGCCCATCTTTGCATGGTCTCTCAACAGTGCACTCGTAAACAAACATTTATTTTACAGAGACGTTATGGGAGGGACCATCGACCTGCTCACCTTCTCACGGATAGTGGCACAGTCTCTTATGAAAAAGTTTGGCAGGAAACCACTGAGCCACAGAAGGAGATCTCTACTGGCTGCTACTGTTGAAGATCAGGCAAGACATGACAAAGCTTCTCACTGGCCAATCAACACGATGCACCGGTTCCAGAGATGTCGTCATTGTGACAAACGCATTACCTATGCATGTGAGAAATGCAAAGTACCACTGCACATTGAGTGCTTCAAGAAATACCATGGACAGTAGAAAAGGAGATAAGGGTTGGACAAGCCAATAAAAGAAAACATAGAAAAGTCGAAGGGTGAAGAGAAGCAGTACAGCAGACTCTAGGAAGAAAAAAGACAAATCAAAATGACTGCAATGTTTTGGGGAAAAAAGGTAAATTGATTCACTGTTGCACTAAAATGTCACAATGACAATGTTACAATGAATATTGCACTAAAGTACAAGTTCAAATGTTACAATATTAATGATCCAATACATGTTGCACTAAAGTAACAATGTTACAATCTATGTTACAATAAAGTAACAATGTTGAAATATGTTTTTTTTTTTTTTTTGTCTTTGCTCTCAGTATTCGTATCGGTGTTGCATAAGGGTTTTTGATACGTAAAAAAGTCACACAAGAATGTGATGGGGCATTATAGTGGCAAAGCTTGGGACTACCAGTGACAGAGTTTTACATGTGTTAATAACTGGGCTGGAATATACACTGCTCAAAAAAATAAAGGGAACACTTAAACAACACAATGTAACTCCAAGTCAATCACACTTCTGTGAAATCAAACTGTCCACTTAGGAAGCAACACTGATTGACAATACATTTCACATGCTGTTGTGCAAATGGAATAGACAAAAGGTGGAAATTATAGGCAATTAGCAAGACACCCCCAATAAAGGAGTGGTTCTGCAGGTGGTGACCACAGACCACTTCTCAGTTCCTATGCTTCCTGGCTGATGTTTTGGTCACTTTTGAATGCTGGCGGTGCTTTCACTCTAGTGGTAGCATGAGACGGAGTCTACAACCCACACAAGTGGCTCAGGTAGTGCAGCTCATCCAGGATGGCACATCAATGCGAGCTGTGGCAAGAAGGTTTGCTGGGTCTGTCAGCGTAGTGTCCAGAGCATGGAGGCGCTACCAGGAGACAGGCCAGTACATCAGGAGACGTGGAGGAGGCCGTAGGAGGGCAACAACCCAGCAGCAGGACCGCTACCTCCGCCTTTGTGCAAGGAGGAACACTGCCAGAGCCCTGCAAAATGACCTCCAGCAGGCCACAAATGTGCATGTGTCAGCATATGGTCTCACAAGGGGTCTGAGGATCTCATCTCGGTACCTAATGGCAGTCAGGCTACCTCTGGCGAGCACATGGAGGGCTGTGCGGCCCCCCAAAGAAATGCCACCCCACACCATGACTGACCCACCGCCAAACCGGTCATGCTGGAGGATGTTGCAGGCAGCAGAACGTTCTCCACGGCGTCTCCAGACTCTGTCACGTCTGTCACATGTGCTCATGTGCTCAGTGTGAACCTGCTTTCATCTGTGAAGAGCACAGGGCGCCAGTGGCGAATTTGCCAATCTTGGTGTTCTCTGGCAAATGCCAAACGTCCTGCACGGTGTTGGGCTGTAAGCACAACCCCCACCCGTGGACGTCGGGCCCTCATACCACCCTCATGGAGTCTGTTTCTGACCGTTTGAGCAGACACATGCACATTTGTGGCCTGCTGGAGGTCATTTTGCAGGGCTCTGGCAGTGCTCCTCCTTGCACAAAGGCGGAGGTAGCGGTCCTGCTGCTGGGTTGTTGCCCTCCTACGGCCTCCTCCACGTCTCCTGATGTACTGGCCTGTCTCCTGGTTGCGCCTCCATGCTCTGGACACTACGCTGACAGACACAGCAAACCTTCTTGCCACAGCTCGCATTGATGTGCCATCCTGGATGAGCTGCACTACCTGAGCCACTTGTGTGGGTTGTAGACTCCGTCTCATGCTACCACTAGAGTGAAAGCACCGCCAGCATTCAAAAGTGACCAAAACATCAGCCAGGAAGCATAGGAACTGAGAAGTGGTCTGTGGTCACCACCTGCAGAACCACTCCTTTATTGGGGGTGTCTTGCTAATTGCCTATAATTTCCACCTTTTGTCTATTCCATTTGCACAACAGCATGTGAAATGTATTGTCAATCAGTGTTGCTTCCTAAGTGGACAGTTTGATTTCACAGAAGTGTGATTGACTTGGAGTTACATTGTGTTGTTTAAGTGTTCCCTTTATTTTTTTGAGCAGTGTATAAACATTTGGATGACTGCATAGGAGAAATATGTTAATTCAATATACATCACATTATCCCACCGGTCACTATCCCAACACACTTTTTCACCTAATTTTCCATGAAATAAGGTTACTAATGACACATGATTTGGATATTTTCATGTCTGGAAAAAATGTGGGATTAAATGGGTTAAAGTAATGATGGACTTCATTTATCTTTGCTTATTTGAGCTGCTCTTGCCATAATATGGACTTGGTCTTTTACCAAATCTTCTGTATCCCACCCCTACCTTGTCACAACACAACTGATTGGCTCAAACGCATTGCGGAAAGAAATTCCACAAATACATTATCAAGGCACACTTGTTAATTAAAATGCATTCCAGGTGACTACCTCATGAAGCTGGTTGAGAGAATGCCAAGAGTGTGCAAAGCTGTCAAGGCAAAGGGTGGCTACTTTGAAGAATCTCAAATATATTTTGATTTGTTTAACACTTTTTGGGTTACTACATGATTCCATAGTAATGTCTTCACTATTATTCTACAATGTAGAAAATAGTAAAAATAAAGAAAAACCCTTGAATGAGAAGGTGTGTCTAAACTCTGGACTGGTACTGTATGAGTGACCAACACACCACCTGTTGTTATGTTGGGTACCTACTGACCAAAAAGGATGTTAATACATCTTTTTCCACAATGACATATATTGCTAAAATAAAAAGGTTTAAAGAATTACAGGCAGGCACCACATACATTACGACGAGAAAAAAAGCTCACTCGGACAAGCCTAATGTCTTTTAAGTATAAAAGCAAAGCCTACTTTCATATTGAAAGGTAGTGTAGTGGGATAAAGTCTTCGTGTGGGGTGGGAAAAATTTAATACATTGCCTTGTATACGGTCACATTGTGGGAGCAATAATTAAGCTGTTTGAGAAGATTTGAATCCTAATCCTGCCTATACATTGTTTAAAGTACAATAGACCAACATAACTACTGTAGTAGGCCAAAGCAGTGTGGTGGAAAACCTTGGCAGAGCATAGGTCAAGTAGGCAGTGTGGTGCTCATGTGAATTCAGACCAATGCCTGCTTCTCAATTAAAACATTGTTTGTGTGTTTATTAATAAGAGAATGATACATCTGAGTCCCCAATAGCCTTTTCCTACTATTGACCAGGGCCCATAGTAATGCACTACAAAGGGAATAACGTGCCATTAAGCACACAGCCACTGTTTAAGCTGTAAGACTCACCCATCATGATGTCCTTCATGACAGAGTGCAGCACCACCTCCTCAAAGATGTTCTCCACCAGGATGAAACGAGAAAAGTCCTCGAAGATCAGCTCCTGGAAACGAGGCAGCTCCTGGCCACCAGAGGAAAAAGTATGAGAACCCAAAAGGAATCACTCACTCAGGAGAGACAGGCAAAGAGAGAACAACTTATCACAATGACAAAGAGAATGCCATTGCATGGAAATGGAATGTCAGTTTCACACAGTACATTGGGTGCGTTCGTAAATTCACTCTGATTTCAGAGCACTCTCCTGTGTGCCAGAGCGCAGAATAACTGATGATTTTACAAATGCGCAGCACCCATTGAATATGACCAGTGTCAGTAAAAAAATATATGTTTAATTGTTGCCAGCAGCACAGTTACCAACACGCTAGATAGCATGATAACAGCCTAACCAGCTCTGCTAGGGCAAGTAAAATGGTCAGAGTGAGGTGTTCTCACATTTGTGTTTGGAAGTAGCTAGGCAACTTTAGCCAGTTAGTTTGGGTGCTTGACTGCTGTAGTGAGGTCAGAACACTCGGATCCACCCTACTCCTCGGCCAGAGCGTCCAGTGTGAGGTCATAACGCTCTGATCCACCCTACTCCTCGGCCAGAGTGTCCAGTGTGAGGTCATAACACTCTGATCCACCCTACTCCTCGGCCAGAGCGTCCAGTGTGAGGTCATAACGCTCTGATCCACCCTACTCCTCGGCCAGAGCGTCCAGTGTGAGGTCAGAACACTCTGATCCACCCTACTCCTCGGCCAGAGCGTCCAGTGTGAGGTCATTACACTCTGATCCACCCTACTCCTCGGCCAGAGTGTCCAGTGTGAGGTCAGAACGCTCTGATCCACCCTACTCCTCGGCCAGAGCGTCCAGTGTGCGCTTCGAGAACGAAACGCTATGAATCTACTAATGGACAATCTGACAACACTCTGAATTTACAAACGCCCAGAGTGCACTCTAGCACTCCAGAGTGAATTTACAAACGCACTCATAATGTATGAATTTGACCCAACAGTGTCAGTCTAGTCACACCGTCTAGTTTGACTGTGAGAATGTGAACAGTGTTCCAACAGACGGTGTATAGCTGATGGACTTACAGAGGATACGGAGGGAGTGAGCTGCTTCAGCATGTAAGGGATGAAGATCTGAAGAAGAGCCTCTCTGAAGAACCTCTTCCGGACTGTGCTGCTGTCATAGTCAAATTTCTGAGGAGAGAGGGGGACAGAAATTAGGGAAACGAAAGTCAGAAGAGATTGGGAATCACCACTAGAGTATATAGTGCGTCACTGAGAAAGGCCTCAGAGCTAAAACGTCAACAAACAAATCAACTAAATCCCCTCTTGGTTTCCTATAGTAGGATTTTCCATACAACAGGAAAATGAGAAAATGTGTATAGTATCAATCCTATTTCCCCACCCTTCCTCTGCCCATCACTGTGCCATGGCGGGCAGCAGGGCCAACCCTCTCCTGTGTCTTACCTTGATGACCCGGTCCTGGCAGCGTTGGATGTTCTTACAGAGCCCCTCTGGCCCCTGGTCCTCCAGACTTTGGTGGAGGATCTGCTCAAACGTGTACACTGCATCGTCCATTTGCTGCACAGACAAACATTTGTTACGAATAGAATAGGGAATAGCTTTGTGGCAAGTTGAATAAGATATTCAAAATATATATAGTAAACATAACAGCAACATTCACACAAGATACTTGCAGAATTTCCAAAAATATAGCCAAGTAAATGTCCATAATTTCTCATATCTTCCCCAACAATTGCTTCGTAAGTGTAGCGTTACAGAATATAAAATCTTTCTACTGTATACTAGTGGAATACTGTCCAATACAACCCCTCCTTTCATTCTACACAAAGTATGCTCCGAACACTGACGGAAGATTTGAGCTACTGTATATCTGAATTATATACAGAATCTTAGATGCAAAGCAATGTTAAACGCTCCATTTTTTTTACTCGCTTTGACCTTGAAGTCTGAGAAGTCTGACTCCCAGCAGCTTCTGGCCACTACAAAGAGGGCTGACTACGTGTTTCACAATGGAGGACACGCTGGGTGGTGAATACAAGGCTCCAGGATCGCTCTCCCTAAACCTACAGCCTGTCAATAGAGACCAGGCAGCCAATGACAGCCAACCAAAACCCCACCACTCGCTGACCAGAATGTGCTTGTTCTCCAACCACAACAATGAAGAACGCCCTGTAGATCTGAGGACCTCAGACAAAACAGCACAACCACCCACCACAGAGACCTGCAGACTGCATCCTTTCAGCAGTCACCAGCAGGAACTCAAGAGACATGAGCACTTATTGAATCAGTACCATATTCTGAGGACTAGTTGTAAAATACTGTGTGTGTGATAGTTAGAGCTATCAGCAGTAAGATGCTGTGTCACGTTTTGCAGCATGTAATAAGGTGTAGGGCGACAGACTAGTATCCTGTCCAGGTGGTGTACTTGTACATCGAGCTGCCCCACGTTACAGAAACATGAGATCACCTACTACCCTATGGGCCATTCTGGTTGGGACAAGGCTTCATATTGTGTAGGAGTAGTTCTACCTCTCTCATGAGAATCTGTGCTCTCTGGACAAACACAGAGGGGCTGGAGACATCAAACCTCTGCTGCAGGCCATCCAGACTCAGGTCCTCTACTTTCTCATAGCAGCTCTGCATCTTCACCGGGTGGAACGCCAGCATAGAGATCTTCTCCATGTGCTGAGATGGGGGAAAATAAAAAGAGAAAGACTGGGAATTGACCTAGTATACTTACTATAGTCTCTAGAGAACACACAAAGGGTAGAATGATACAACTAGTCATTCATTTCACACGTGTCTGTATCCCAAATACAATTCTAAATGTAAAATCACTACATTGTTCTATGGAAACCTACAGTGTAAGCCGCGAAGCTGAGATGCAGTTTCACTAGGCTTATAATCAGAAGCTGAGCCCTCTCACCTCTCCCACTTTCTCCTTGGTGGCGTCGTTCAGTGTGTTCTTGCTCAAGTCCACCAGCTCTCTGAAGAAGACGTCTCTGACCTGAGAGAAGCCTCGGCTGGTGGGCTCCATCAGGGCCTCCAGGATAGAGCTGATGTAGGGCTGGATACTAACTGTCAGCAGCTTCTCTGCCTTAGGCAGCACCACCGCTGTGATGGGGTGACAGAGTAGAGAGAGAATGTCAACAAAGAGTGGGCTAGGCTAGATAACTTTATAAACTGGCAGAAGTCCTACTGTGACACACGTGCTTTTCTCAAGATACGAGTCGGCCAAAGGACTTCAGCTCCTGTCCATGACCACAGAGCCATCGCTCTGACAGCAGGTCTGTCTGTCAGACTGTAATGGTAAGGCTTAGTCACCCTCATAACTGTGGAATGCTGCTAGTCTTCCTGCGTTCCACTCGATGGACACATGCTGTCACACAACATTAACCTGTCTAAGGGGGCTCTACTGAATCTGCATCGCTGCTATACAGATTGCACGCTTGAAATGTAAAGGTATTTTCTGATTGAGATGACATATGCAGCGTTTAAAGTGAATGCAGTCTCCGCTAATGTGAAAACATTGCCTTTCAATTTCAAATCACGCTGAACTTTCCACGTTACGGTTTAAAATCGAGCCATGTGGCTGTGAAAATCACCTGTCAATCTGTTGGTAAATACCTGTGGACTCACAGGTAAACATGCAGACCAGACATGGAGGACTATGATCCACTGTGCACTGAAGCTAATGGAATTGACCAGTTACTGTTCCAAGTTGCCCTTATTGGGCAGAGACGTAGGATGAATTTACTCCACCAAAATTCATGACTTAATTGTTTTTCCGTATGCATATAATTATATTTTTATTTTATTTTTCTGTATGTCTTTTTGTGTTATTATTTGTTTATGAATGTTTGCAAAATTCTGTCTGCTCTTCTCCTAGCCATAGGGAAGAGATGTCTGGGTGGGAGGGTGGGTATGGTTGTGGCTGAGAAGGTAGATGAGAAGTTGGGTGGGGTTGTGGGTAGCATGAAAAGAAAATTCCTGTATTATAAATTACTGGGTAACTATCTTTTGTTATTGTGCAGGAATAATTGAAAAAACGTCACACACACGAGGTGGAAGGCAAAAGTGACCTTGGGTCAGTTTCTAGGACTAGGGTCAACTTCATTCTACTGTGGAGGGCTCATCCTCTTAAATATATTTGTGTGATATTTCTTTATTTTGATAGAGATAGGACAATGAAAAGGGGAGAAGAGTCGTCCACAGAACTAACAGCAGAGGTCACCGAGGGCTCACCTTTGATTTTGTTGGCAACGTGCTCCTTTGAGGTGATGATCTGGTCCATGTCTGTGCGTATGGAGGCCTCTAGAGGAGGGCGTCGGGCCTCACAGCTCTGCACCACAGCCTCGTACTGGGCCTGGGCCTGCCTCACCACCAGACCATACACCGCGTCGCAGACCTGCATGGTGACACAGAAGAAGAATACTTTATTGAACCCTTTTCCTTGCAGTCAAAAGAAGTTCATCTTCTGCCTTGATCCCAGCCCTTCTGAAAGGTTGGAGATCGTCGAGTAAAGCGCACCCATCGTGTCGTACAGCGCAGGGGAACACAGGGACTCATGTCAAAACAGGAAACACAGAAGCTAAGGGGTAAGATATTTTCCCGCTTGCTTGGTATAATTTATAAAGGTGTACTTGGACTGTTGGGTGAGAGATGGGACTTACTAGCATCCAGTTCCTCTGCCTGTCGTGCATTTTGCCTTTGAGTCGAGGGGAGATCAGATCCCTGAGCTCAGGGAGAAGAGTCTCCATCACCAGGTTGGCCAGAATCTACAGGAGGGATACACAACACAGAGGTGGATTCATGTGTTATAGATGACAACTAGAAAACACCATCTCCTTGAAGCTTGCTTCAGCTGTCCAAAAGTATTTGTATGAGACCCAACAGCCATATTTCCATAGTGATACGAAATTTGTAGTCTTATTCACCAGAATCTGGGTGCCCTGCACGCTCCACAATTTGTATGACCTACAGTCAGAGCCCTGGTCAGCAAAATAACCATCAGTATGACACTGCGACCCCAGAGTGAACAGCAACAGGAAGCACACAGAGATGAATCCCAAATGGTATCCTATACAGTGCACCACTTTTGACCAAGGCCCATAGTGCACTACATAGGGAACAGCGTATCATTTAGGGATGCACAGTCCAGCTGCGAGTTGATGTCACTATGGACCCTGCCATGGTGACACAATCCTGTAGGCATGAACTCACTGGGCCCTGACCCTCTGTTGGACAGCAGAATGGGAGGCAGACAGGGCAGAGTGGTGTCACTGTGTGTGTTCGCACTATAACCAAACAGTGGAATTCATTCATAGCGCCCTATAACAACACCAACATACAGATCAGACCAGCACATGTGACAGACTGTCATTCGCTGTGGCATGCTGACCTGTGAGGGGATCCCACACATCATCTCCCAGGTGCCATACTGCCCGCGGGCTTGGCGGTAGAGCCTCACTGCGTCTGTGAAGGCCGGAGTCTGCACCTGGCTCTCCTCTGATAAACCTATGGGATAACCACAGAGGAGCGGTGTTGTTAGTGGACCAGAAACAACATAGTAAGGGTTGATTTTAATACTTTCTAAATTCACATTGTACAAGTTTAGCATTTAAAATCACAACAATCTCAGAGAAAATATTGGTTACACTTTCTACAAAGTACATACATAGAAAAATGCTTTCTAAAATATTTTGGAGGCTAAAACATGCTTGAAAAAGGAGTTCCATTCCTAGTTTGTTGCACTTTGCCCAGAAATAGAAGTGTATGTAGACCAAGGGTCACCGTCTTAATCTGGACAGCAGAGTAGGAGGCTATTCCTTAAAAGGAAACAGAGTCTAATACAGTGAGATTGCAGAGTGACCACACACACACAGAGAACAGTCACCCTCTAGTGGCAGCAGGGACTAGCCTGGCTTTTAGAGTTATTTATCAGAGCATTGCCATGGCAACCCAGGGAGAATCCACAGTAACCATTTTAAAGGAAGTAAGAACTTTTGTCTTCCCTAAAAATGGCCCAATCATTTCCGAATACTGAAGTAGCTACAACCCGTAATGGCTTAATGATTGTGAAACAGCTTCTATCACCAGGCCATCAGACTGTTGAACAGCCATGACTAGCCGGCTACCTGCCCGGTACACTGCACCTTGAAACTAATTCCCCATGTACAGTATATAGTCTGAAGGCTGGTCACCTTATGTTCTGTTTATATACAGTTAACTCACTGTGTATATACACTGCAAATTCGGAACATATTCAAACGCCTTGACTTTTCCCACATTTTTTTACGTTATAGCTTTATTCTAAAATGTATTGAAATCCCCCCCCCCCCCCCCATCAAATCTACACACACCACCCCATAATGACAAATCAAAAACCGGTATTGATTTTTTTGCTAAAAATAAATCAATCACTTATTTGCATAAGTATTCAGAACCTTTGCTACAGGTTCACCTTCCAACAGGACAACGACCCTAAGCACACAGCCAAGACAACACAGGAGTGGCTTCAGGACAAGTCTCTGAATGTCCTTGAGTGGCCCAGCCAGAGCCCGGACTTCAACCCGATCAAACATCTCTGGAGAGACCTGGAAATAGCTGTGCAGCAACACTCCCCATCCAATCTGACAGAGCTTGAGAGGATCTGCAGAGAAGAATGGGAGAAACTCCCCAAATACAGGTGTGCCAAGCTTGTAGGGTCATACCCAAGAAGACTCGAGGCTGTAATCGCTGCCAAAAGGTGATTCAACAAAGTATTGAGTAAATGGTCTGAATACTTATGTAAATGTGATATGTTTATTTTTAATACTTTTGCAAACATTTAAAAGAAAAACGTTTTTGGGGGGTATTGTGTGTAGATTGAGGGGGGGAAACGATTTCATCCATTTTAGAACAAGGCTGTAATGTAACAAAATGTGTTAGTCAAAGGGTCTGAATACACTGTATTTACACTTTATTCTCTACATAGCTCATTCTATTGCACGGTTGGAGCTAGTAACATAAGCAGTTTGCTGCACCTGTCATAACACCTGCAAATCTGTGTAGACAACAAATAAACTGATCTAAGCAGGTGGTGTGAACTCTATCCATTAGGCCCTAATGGATAGAGTTCAAATCACACCACCTGCTCCCCCTAATGGATAGAGTTCAAATCACACCACCTGCTTAGATTATCTCCACCACTGCTGAAAGCGTCAAAATGAAGTAATAATGAATTTAGAATGGCATGCACAGGCTCTCCATTCAAACAACTCTACAGGAGGCCCCTAGAGAGCTACCCTGTGTTGTGATAAAAATGGGAGAATTTAGAAATGAACTCAATGCGATTCTGTGTAATTGCTGCGTGTGTGTGGACTCCAGCTATGACAAAGGCAGGAAGTGAATGTGTGCAGGGCAGGGTAGGGCTGTGTGTGTGAGAGGCCTGTGAGCGTTATGAGGGGGGGGGGGGGGGGGGGGGGGGTAGATAATCTACCAGAGCACATTGCTCCAGGCAGGAAGTCCACAGGCCCAGACCCCCCCTTTCTCTGTGTGAGAGAGAGAGACAGAGAGAGAGTTTAAGGGTGGGGCCAGGCCATTTATTTTGGCACTGCCTCAGGAGAAATTGGAGGGATTTCTTCAAGGGCCCAGAAAAAGCTAAACTAGACAAAGTCTAGCCTGTGCTGAAATCCCAGTACTGTATATTAATGGATGTGTGTGTGTGTGTGTGTGTGTGTGTACATGGTCATCTGCCAATCATACACCAGTTCTTTGTCAATAAAGTGATCAAAATATTTGTCAAACACATTGTGCGAATTGACGACACTAGATGACTAAATAGACCCAGAAAAGAACGATGAATGTTTTTTTCTCCCATTTCAGTTGACTAAAATGAGACTATACAAAATTGTGACATTAAAATTAAATTAATTAATTAAATTAAAAATCTGACTAATAAGTGGACAAGACAAGAGTTTTACGAAATTGAGAGCTTTTCAGTGATAAGCAAATATTAGCAGCACATATGGGCAGAGTGTTGAAGACCAATGATGTGTACAGTCGTGGCCAAAAGTTAAGAATGACACAAATATTAATTTTCAAAGTCTGCTGCATCAGTTTGTATGATGGCAATTTGCATATAGTCCAGAATGTTATGAAGAGTGATCAGATGAATTGCGAAGTCCATCTTTGCAATGCAGATTAACTGAATCCCCCAAAAAAACATTTCCACTACATTTCAGCCCTGCCACAAAAGGACCACCTGACATCATGTCAGTGATTCTTTCGTTAACACAGGTGTGAGTGTTGACGAGGAGAAGGCTGGAGAACACTCTGTCATGCTGATTGAGTTCGAATAACAGACTGGAAGCTTCAAAAGGAGGGTGGTGCTTGGAATCATTGTTATTCCTCTGTCAACCATGGTTACCTGCAAGGAAACGCATGCCGTCATCATTGCTTTGTACAAAAATGGGCTTCACAGGCAAGGATATTGCTGCCAGTAAGATTGCACCTAAATCAACCATTTATCAGATCATCAAGAACTTCAAGGAGAGCGGTTCAATTGTTGTTAAGAATGCTTCAGGGCGCTCAAGAAAGTCCAGCAAGCGCCAGGACCGTCTCCTAAAGTTGATTCAGCCTCGGGGAACGACCAGTACAGAGCATGCTTAGGAATGGCAGCAGGCAGGTGTGAGTGTATCTGCATGCACAGTGAGGCGAAGACTTTGAGGATGGCCTGGTGTAAAGGGCAGCAAAGAAGCCACTTCTCTCCAGGAAAAACATCAGGGACAGACTGATATTCTGCAAAAGGTACAGTGATCGGACTGCTGAGGACTGGGGTAAAGTCATTTTCTCTGATGAATCCCCTTTCCGAATGTTTGGGGCATCCAGACAAAAGCTTGTCGGGAGAAGACAAGGTGAGCGCTACCATCAGTCCTGTGTCATGCCAACAGTAAAGCATCCGGAGACCATTCATGTGTGGGGTTGCTTCTCAGCCAAGGGAGTGGGCTCACTCACAATTTTGTCTAAGAACACAGCCATGAATAAAGAATGGTACCAAAACATCCTCAGAGAGTAACTTCTCCCAACCATTCAGGAACAGTTTGTTGATGAACAATGCCCTTTCCAGCACGATGGAGCACCTTGCCATAAGGCAAAAGTGATAACCAAGTGGCTCGTCGAAACAAAACATTGATATTTTGGGTCCATGGCCAGGAAACTCCCCAGACCTTAATCCCATTGAGAACTTGGTCAATCCTCAAGAAGCGGGTGGACAAACAAACCCACAAATTCTGACAAACTCTAAGCATTGATTATGCAAGAATGGGCTGCCATCAGTCAGGATGTGGCCCAGAAGTTAATTGACAGCATGCCAGGGCAGATTGCAGAGGTCTTAAAAAGGGTCAACACTGCAAATATTGACTCTTTGCATCAACTTCATATAATTGTTAATAAAAGCCTTTGACACTTATGAAATGCTTGTAATTATACTTCTGTATTCCATAGTAACCTGACAAAAATATCTAAAGACACTGAGGCAGCAGACTTTGTGAAAATTAATATGTGTCACTCAACTTTTGGCTATAGTATTCAGACCCCTGGACTTTTTCCACTTTGTTACGTTACAGCCTTATTCTAAAATGTATTTACATACTCAGCAACCTACACATAATACCCCATAATGACAAAGCAAATTGTTGAAATTTTTGCACATTTATTGAAAATAAAAAACACGGAATACCTTGACATAAGTTTTCAAAACCTTTGCTATGAGGCTTGAAATTTAGCTCAGGTTTCCATTGATCATCCTTGAGATGTTTCTACAACTTGGAGTCCACCTGTGGTAAATTAAATTGATTGGACATGATTTGGAAAGGCACACACCTGTGGATACAAGGTCCCACAGTTGACAGTGAATGTCAGAGCAAAAACCAAGCCATGAGGTTGAAGGAATTGTCCGTAGAGCTCCGAGACAGGACTGTTTCAAGGCACAGAGCTGGGGAAAGGCACCCCCCAAAGAATTCTGCAGCATTGAAGGTCCCCAAGAACACAGTGGCCTCCATTCTTAAATTGAAGAAATGTGGAACCACCAAGGCTCTTCCTAGAGCTGGCTGGCCGCCTAGCCAAACTGAGCAAGCGGGGGAGAAGGGCCTTGGTCACGGAGGTGACCAAGAACCCAATGGTCACTCTGACAGAGCTTTAGAGTTCCTCTGTAAAGATGGTAGAAACTTCCAGAAGGACAACCATCTCTGCAGCAAAAAATAAATAATTAAGTATTCAGAACCTTTGCTACAGGTTCACCTTCCAACAGGACAGGACAACGACCCTAAGCACACAGCCAAGACAACGCAGGAGTGGCTTTGGGACAAGTCTCTGAATGTCCTTGAGTGGCCCAGTCAGAGCCCGATCGGACATCTCTGGAGAGACCTGAAAATAGCTGTACAGCGACGCTCCCCATTCAACGTGACAGAGCTTGAGGCTCTGCAGAGAATGGGAAAGAACTCCCCAAATACAGGTGTGTCAAGCTTGTAGCGTCATACCCAAGAAGAATAGATGCTGTAGTCGCTGCCAGAAGGTGCTTTAACAAAGTACTGAGTAAAGGGTCTGAATAGTTATGTAAACATGATCATTTTTTAAAATTTGTAATAAATGTACAAATATTTCCACAAAACAATTTTTGCTTTATCATTATGGGGTATTGTGTGTAGATTGATGAGGGGAAAAAACTATTTTATACATTTTTGAATAAGGCTGTAAAGTAATAAAATGTGGAAAAAGTCGAGGGGTCTGAATACTATCCGAAGGCACTGTAAACCATGATGACTGACAGGGGGGCATTGTATTGAAACCCCCGCACAGCCATCTTGGCACTCCTCCATTGTAAGATTTGGAATCTATAGAATCTTATTTATGTCTATATTTGTTTTTGACAGATTTATTTCTATGACAGACACCTAATGCATACTTTAAAATTATATTTTGTGAACTAAACCTCAAAAATAAACATTTCTTAAAGTAATTTTTGTTGCTGCTAATGTTAGTCTCCATTACAACAAACAAAAATACATGTCATTTTGTCCTTTAAATATTGACTTGAAATACTGTAGAATGCCATTCATTCCAATGGAGGACTGGTCCTACTGGGGAGTACCAATACAGCCGACCGGTGGCTTTGAGTTCATGTGCACCCAGTGACTCAGACGTGAGCACTTGGATCAGGACTGGGACTCAGACTTTAGCCATAGGGTCTTGCGACTCGAGCACAGGGGACTTGGGGCTCTAGGTTTAGTGACTTGACTAAATCACTGGGCGAAAGTCAATAGCTCCAGTTCTACTTTAGACACCAATGTGGCTGCAGCTTCTGATAACAATAACGTCGCTGCAACACATACTTTTATACGTCATATTTCTGCTATTATGAAGAGAAAAGGAAAAATATTTTGGTAGGACAAGGCTATATATATATATATATATATATATATATATAGGTTTGTGCACATGGAAGTAAGTGATTTGTTTATAGGTTACTGAGGCAATATAAATGTGATGTGACTAAAATTAAAGGGCATTTAGTCGACTTAAATGGCTCACTTTGTAACTAGACCAAGTCATTATTCAAATGACAACGTGACTATGACTTAATATTTTAGACAAAATGACTAAGGGCAGACTAAATTATAAAAAGTGCCAAAATTAACACTGCCATACAGAGCCATTCACACACACACTACCCAAGCCTGTGTCACGATTTAGAGCTTGTTTAAGGAAAAGTGTTTTTTTTCAATTTCATGCTTGAAACTCGCTGAAATTGGTTCCTATCCTCTAGTTTAAGCAGTACTGCAAAAAAATTCACTAACAGAGTGCATTAAACACGATTTAGAGCTTGTTTAAGGAAAAGTGTTTTTTTTCAATTTCATGCTTGAAACTCGCTGAAATTGGTTCCTATCCTCTAGTTTAAGCAGTACTGCAAAAAAATTCACTAACAGAGTGCATTAAACACGATTTAGAGCTTGTTTAAGGAAAAGTGTTTTTTTTCAATTTCATGCTTGAAACTCGCTGAAATTGGTTCCTATCCTCTAGTTTAAGCAGTACTGCAAAAAAATTCACTAACAGAGTGCATTAAACACGATTTAGAGCTTGTTTAAGGAAAAGTGTTTTTTTTCAATTTCATGCTTGAAACCCGCTGAAATTGGTTCCTATCCTCTAGTTTAAGCAGTACTGCAAAAAAATTCACTAACAGAGTGCATTAAACACGATTTAGAGCTTGTTTAAGGAAAAGTGTTTTTTTTCAATTTCATGCTTGAAACTCGCTGAAATTGGTTCCTATCCTCTAGTTTAAGCAGTACTGCAAAAAAATTCACTAACAGAGTGCATTAAACACGATTTAGAGCTTGTTTAAGGAAAAGTGTTTTTTTTTCAATTTCATGCTTGAAACTCGCTGAAATTGGTTCCTATCCTCTAGTTTAAGCAGTACTGCAAAAAAATTCACTAACAGAGTGCATTAAACACGATTTAGAGCTTGTTTAAGGAAAAGTGTTTTTTTTCAATTTCATGCTTGAAACTCGCTGAAATTGGTTCCTATCCTCTAGTTTAAGCAGTACTGCAAAAAAATTCACTAACAGAGTGCATTAAACACGATTTAGAGCTTGTTTAAGGAAAAGTGTTTTTTTTCAATTTCATGCTTGAAACTCGCTGAAATTGGTTCCTATCCTCTAGTTTAAGCAGTACTGCAAAAAAATTCACTAACAGAGTGCATTAAACACGATTTAGGGCTTGTTTAATAAGGAAAAGTGTTTTTTTTCAATTTCATGCTTGAAACTCGCTGAAATTGGTTCCTATCCTCTAGTTTAAGCAGTACTGCAAAAAAATTCACTAAGAGTGCATTAAACACGATTTAGAGCTTGTTTAAGGAAAAGTGTTTTTTTTCAATTTCATGCTTGAAACTCGCTGAAATTGGTTCCTATCCTCTAGTTTAAGCAGTACTGCAAAAAAATTCACTAACAGAGTGCATTAAACACGATTTAGAGCTTGTTTAAGGAAAAAAGTGTTTTTTTTCAATTTCATGCTTGAAACTCGCTGAAATTGGTTCCTATCCTCTAGTTTAAGCAGTACTGCAAAAAAATTCACTAACAGAGTGCATTAAACACGATTTAGAGCTTGTTTAAGGAAAAGTGTTTTTTTTCAATTTCATGCTTGAAACTCGCTGAAATTGGTTCCTATCCTCTAGTTTAAGCAGTACTGCAAAAAAATTCACTAACAGAGTGCATTAAACACGATTTAGAGCTTGTTTAAGGAAAAGTTTTTTTTTTCAATTTCATGCTTGAAACTCGCTGAAATTGGTTCCTATCCTCTAGTTTAAGCAGTACTGCAAAAAAATTCACTTAACAGAGTGCATTAAACACGATTTAGAGCTTGTTTAAGGAAAAGTGTTTTTTTTCAATTTCATGCTTGAAACTCGCTGAAATTGGTTCCTATCCTCTAGTTTAAGCAGTACTGCAAAAAAATTCACTAACAGAGTGCATTAAACACGATTTAGAGCTTGTTTAAGGAAAAGTGTTTTTTTTTCAATTTCATGCTTGAAACTCGCTGAAATTGGTTCCTATCCTCTAGTTTAAGCAGTACTGCAAAAAAATTCACTAACAGAGTGCATTAAACACGATTTAGAGCTTGTTTAAGGAAAAGTGTTTTTTTTCAATTTCATGCTTGAAACTCGCTGAAATTGGTTCCTATCCTCTAGTTTAAGCAGTACTGCAAAAAAATTCACTAACAGAGTGCATTAAACACGATTTAGAGCTTGTTTAAGGAAAAGTGTTTTTTTTTTCAATTTCATGCTTGAAACTCGCTGAAATTGGTTCCTATCCTCTAGTTTAAGCAGTACTGCAAAAAAATTCACTAACAGAGTGCATTAAACACGATTTAGAGCTTGTTTAAGGAAAAGTGTTTTTTTTTCAATTTCATGCTTGAAACTCGCTGAAATTGGTTCCTATCCTCTAGTTTAAGCAGTACTGCAAAAAAAATCACTAACAGAGTGCATTAAACACGATTTAGAGCTTGTTTAAGGAAAAGTGTTTTTTTTCAATTTCATGCTTGAAACTCGCTGAAATTGGTTCCTATCCTCTAGTTTAAGCAGTACTGCAAAAAAATTCACTAACAGAGTGCATTAAACACGATTTAGAGCTTGTTTAAGGAAAAGTGTTTTTTTTCAATTTCATGCTTGAAACTCGCTGAAATTGGTTCCTATCCTCTAGTTTAAGCAGTACTGCAAAAAAATTCACTAACAGAGTGCATTAAACACGATTTAGAGCTTGTTTAAGGAAAAGTGTTTTTTTTCAATTTCATGCTTGAAACTCGCTGAAATTGGTTCCTATCCTCTAGTTTAAGCAGTACTGCAAAAAAATTCACTAACAGAGTGCATTAAACACGATTTAGAGCTTGTTTAAGAAAAAGTTCTTATTTGCAATGATGACCTACCGGGGAACAGTGGGTTAACTGCCTTGTTCTGGGGCAGAACAACAGATTTTTACCATGTCAGCTCAAGGATGATTCGATCCAGCAACCTTTCAGTTACTGGCCCAATGCTCTAACCACTAGGCTACCTACCGTTATAAGGAGTAGCGGTGAAAAACTACCGGTAATTTACCAATGTTACCGGAATCTTCAGTAATTTTGCAAAATATAAAATCGCAACTTTGGTCATTTATACTTGAATAACTTCAAAAATATATACATCTGTGTCCATATGTCCAGGAGTTTAGTACATAGACCATATAGTTCCAGAAAATAACATGCGGTTTATTAGATAATAAAATAAAAAAAACATTATTTCTCATTTCCTCTGCAACTCTTCCAACTATTGACTTTTTTCCAAAACTGCCACCAGTTTGACACCAAAAATATTTTTTGTGTAAGGTTTTAAAAATGTAAGGATATTTCATGCTGAAAGCCTCATATTAAACACCAAATTGTATGCACTAAGTGGGTTTATATTTAGGATCACGTTTTACAGATTTGTCGTTACATGTTATATTCTAAAATCTTTTTTATAATCTATTTTACCAGAGAGCCAGGATCATTACAGGCACCTGTTAGAATCTGAAGTACCCAAGAGGGCCACTAGATGTTTTGTGATGATTACACAAAATCCTTGAAAGATACCAAAACTCTGGTAGTTCTCAAGTAAACTTCTAAAGTTTCCAGTAATATACCCTCCTTTTGCAACCCTAATAAAGAGATCACAGTACTTGAAGTGCTAATCCTTAAAACAACTAAAAAGCAGATGGATAGTCAAACCCTAAACCAGTGTTTCCCCAAACTTGGTCCTCAGAACCCCAAGGGGTGCACAATATGGTTTTTGCCATAGCACTACACAGCTTACTCAAAATAATAAAAACACCTAACCATCACGCTTTGATCATTTGAATCAGCTGTGTAGTAATAGGGCTCCCGAGTGGTGCAGCGGTCTAAGGCACTGCATCTCAGTGCATCTACAGACCCTGGTACGAATCCAGGCTGTATCACAGCCGTCCGTGATTGGAAGTCCCATAGGGCAGCGCACAATTGGCCCAGCGTCGTCCAGGTTTGGCTGGGGTAGTGCGTCATTGTAAATAAGAATTTGTTCTTAACCAACTTGCCTAGTTAATTAAAAAGGTTAAATAACAAATAAACAAAACGAGCACAGGGAGGGATTGCCTGACTAAGCACTCCCAGTCCACAATTGGTGATGGTTTAATTAGAGTCATTATGTGACTTAATTGAGTTGTCTCCTGTTGTATAGTAGACATGCTAAGTACTGCTGACAGTATCTGGGAGTTAGAGGACAGTTTGTTTTTTGACATAACTAGAAAGTTTATGCAGGGAATTTAGCATGAGCTGGCCACATGTTCTATGTTGAGAGGGAGAGAGCATGAAGGAAGGCCCCAGGGGCTTACCGTAGACACGTTATTTAGACAAATGGAACAAGCTCTAACTCAAGAGAAAATCTGGTAAAGGAATCTTTGAGCAGGCAAGAGGTAGCTGTCATTCTTGGGATTCTCTACAGACATGACTGTTTCTTTTCTAATCCGATTTATTCCTCAATGAAAGATAACTCTGGTGGCCACGTAGAGGCTAAAGAGACTGAAGTACAGTACAGCTCTTTCTTTTTTCTGAGTTCAGGGAGCATAGATCTCATCCCAAAACACTGTCCTCACATTCACCCTGCTAAAAATAAAAAAATAAACCTACAAAAGTATTCCTGGTTTACTCATAATACATGTATATAAAAACATGACACACTGCAATTAAAGTAAAACGTTGGTCTGCACACAATAACTAAACAAGACAGGCCCTGTGCAGACAGATACAGCAGATTTCATTTCCTTCCTGTCAATGATGCAACTGTTGGACCCAAGTTTACATGACGCCAGTTCTAAAACTGAAATATTGAATCATGTGTATGGCATACGGTTTACGTAAGTTCGCAAATACGGAGGAAAGTAAACAGCGTGGCAGGTAGATACTCCCTCTCAGAGACTGTCTCCCCTGTCGCTATGGGGACATAGTCTATCCCGGAAACCCAGAATCCAAATCTGTCCAATACTAGCCTGGTCCCAGATCTGTTGGTGCTGTCATTGTCAAACCAAACTATGACAGGGAGTTGGTATGATAGCACAAACAGACTGGGATGCAGGCTATTCCAATGCAACAGTCACCCGAGTTTGTCTGCTTGGACATTATAACTAACTGGATGTTACTGCAGATGTCAATGCTCAAGTGCTGGGACGGCTAATTATACTGTAGATCAGGGGTGTCAAACTCATTCCATGGAGGGCCTAGTGTCTGCTGGTTTTTGTTTTTTCCTTTCAATTAAGACAGAGTCAAGCAGGTGAGGGGAGTTCCTTACTAACCAATGACCTTAATTCAACAATCAAGTACAAGGGAGGAGCGGAAACCCGCAGACACTCAGTGGAATGAGTTTGACACGTGCTGTAGAGGAAATGAAGCCAAAACCATAGAACTATGTATAAACTATGTAGCTATACGTCAGTCTCTGCCAGCATAGTTGCTGTGCAGCTCTAGAGCCAACATGGGTGGCCTAATTCAAAACACTATCAATAAGACCCTAGGAGGATAGTTAAGTCATTTCCCCATTGGATCATAATGTACTGGAATGTAAACCTACTAGGCTCTTATATTTGACACAGACCTGTAAGGAGACAGGTAACACTTCTATCACTGTTGATCAATCTACATTTCTGCAGATAGGCTGTTGCAAGAGAAACATGATGGGACCCATCAAGAGACAGTGAGGATGGTGGGAGGACAACACAGCCTGGGTTTGGCTAGGAGGTGGTCAGCTGGAAACCATCATTCCTGGGTTCAGACAATCACTTCATCAGCAGTCAGTTCAGTGTATACTTCACTGCTACACTCCCCTGCTCAAATCTCTCTCCCTGTTTGAGTTATATCTAGTCTGGTATTAGTGCGCAGACCTGGGTTCAAATGCTATTTGAAATCTTTCAAATACTTGAGCCAGTGTTTCACCTATATTCATTAAGCAGTGGTGGCACACCGCTGCTAAATTGTTTCCACTGATGCAAAAAAATATATGTATATATTTTTAAATATGTTTGTCAAGACGCACTTAAATGATTAGTCGTTGGCTCAATGACTGGAAGTCTATGGGAACAGCTAACATGTCATTATGCTACCGCTAGTAGCAATGCACTACTGTTAATGGGGCTCTAAATCAACAACTTTGCTATACATATCAAAAAACTCTGAGGTCATTGATTCTAGACAAGTGTGCTCTTGCCTTCATGTATTACTCAATAACTGGCTCACCATAACACCTCGGGACCAAGGCTGGGAACCAAATAATGTAGACACTTCTGTCACTCACTGCGTTTGAACACTGCAGAACCATAAAAATGGACACTTGTGTTTCAATATGGGCACAACCACAGAATGAAATAGACCACAGAATGAATGACAGGATCTTCTCCATGGGTAATACAGTGTGTCTGGGCTTGAATGTTTGTGTTGGTTTGACAGGAATACGCACCATCATTGGCATGTCTTACACAGTCCTGAAAGACTGCATGCCACTTCCGCTGTTCTTTCTCCGTCACCACACAGAAGTAGTAGTGGCGGGCATACGGGTGCCACAGGATCAGAGGGAACTGGGTGGCACACTTCAGGAAGGGAGAGTTACCCACTTTAGCCTTTACACCTGAAACACACAATCACAACCTTTATGCACCAAGTACATTTACATGTAACAGGAATTTTGATATGGTGAAATGGTGTTGACAATGCTTCACAATAAACCAAATATTCAGACACAATAATTGACAGTCTACACAACACTGCATCAAACAGTCCTGCACCAGTAGGGAAGTGATCCTTTCTGCACATGTTGTGAACCATCCACTAGCACAAAAACAGCCCTTAAGAAACAGGAACATGCCCACATTACATCAAATAACAGTGAGCTGTTCATAATGAGTGCAATACGAGGTCCCTGTTCCTCTTTAAAATTATGACATATGACATTTATGGGAGGAGTCTTAACATATGTAGGTTGGCATTTATTGTCCTGAATCTTGCCCTGGAGGCAGCTCTGCAGTGTTCACTAGCTGGCACAGCCACGAAGTCTGATGTTAACCCTAACCACAATGCTAACCCTAATCCTAAATTAAGACCAAAAAGCTAATGTTTGTTTTCATGATAGGCAATTTTGACTTATCAGCTGGCCCATCTAGCGGAAATCGCTCAGTTTTGGTGCCAGGGCAAGATTCATGACAGTAAACGTTAACCTGCGCCTCACCCCCACCCCCTTCGCTGGTTCTCAGTCCTAACATGTTCTCACCAGGCAGGCTGTTGTTGAGCAGCTCCAGGTACTGATCCATTGAAGTCAGCACTTTATACCCAGCACAGTTGATGTTTCCCTTGGGGTGAAGCCCTCTCTCATGAGACTGACGGGGAACACAAGGACAAGGCAGATTTAACGCTCTATTGCATCTTTATCCCCAAAAGTGAAACTTGTTGACAATATGACATTTATGAGAATGAGCCTTGCAGATATAATACACATCTAGAACTCCATGTACACTATGTGGGACAGATGTGGGACATTTTAATGAAATCTTCCCTTACCGCTTTGTTGTCATAGTAGTTGATAGCGTAGGAGTCAGGAACGAAGAGGAATTGGTTTCTCCATTTATTGTTCTCCTCCAGAAACTGGAACAGAGCTCCAGAGAAGATGGATCTATTCTCCAGAGGAACCTGAGTGGGCCAGACAGGGGAGTCTGTAAAAACCTTCTGATGACTGGCATCTAGGGACATCACCTCTTTGGTGGACTGGTCCATCTTCATGGACCAAGGACTGGCCTACAATTTAAAGCCTTGGAGTTCCTCTTGAAACATCAGGCATACTTACTGCATTGCCATGTGGTACTACTGTCTGATGTCTCAAATGTAGTCTAGACACAGTAGTGTTGATTCATTTATCCAATCATTTGCCCATCAAGACAGTATTGTTGTTCTCAGGAAAACAGCCAACATTCCTCAAAAACCTCACCGATAATAAAACTGCAATCTCTTACACAGCCTCATGTAGTTAGCATTGTCAGTGCAGCTGTAGCGCCAGACAGAATGTAGCTAACTGTTTCTCTTTACGAGAGTGTTACAGGCCTTTAAAAACGGGGCAACAGGCTTAACACTGGACCCTCAGGAGACTCCTAATAAAAGAGTTATACCAGGGGCTCGATTCAAACCATAGTGCTTATGATCAGCATTAATGCGCTTACAGACTGGCTGCGGTCATCGTCAAAAGTTCTGGGAGTAGGGCGGCAGGTGGAAAACGCAAGGCGGCAACATTTTAAATTAGCTGAAGTCTTGAACATCCGCTACGCATAGTGGACCAATTTTTTTTATGACAACCCGGGACCGCTGGTCTCTACACACGGTAGGCAAATATTCTTGCGGTTCAATTGCCGTTTAGTGGCCCATGTGCAAATCGCCTTTATAGAGCGATTGAAATGTAAAGGTAATGCCCAATTGAGCCGACATGACGTTTACTGTGAATGCAGTCTCTGCTAAGGTGGGAACATTGCCTTTAAAATGTCAATCGTGCTACAAAGCAGATCAGCGCTACGGATTTAAATCGAGCCCTAGGGTCCTCTACAGGGACGTCACTTGCCCTGAAGTCAAATGTGGCAGTGGCTCAAGAAGTCACAAGCTAGATTGTTGCTCCCTCCGTTCGTAGCACAGTTGACTTGATACCTGAGGGAGAGTGGCATCACACCATGGCAACTTGTACTTCACATCTGTTAAACAGAGATGGAAATATCTCAATGTTCCTTGAATGATTCTCTGTAGCCTAGCACAGAACTCTAAACTACTGTTTACTCCTCTGGCTTAAGTGGGAGTGGCAAGGACTTCTCATGCTGTAACTATTATATCTGAACACACTTCAATCTTCAGAACAAACTAAGTGGAAATCTGTTTTATATCTGTTCTGTACCACTCAAGATCAATTTGATATAGTGAGGCGAGTTTCTTCAGGTTCAACATAATGTGGGCAAAGTGTTCCAAATGTCAGCACTTCAGGTGTTATTCTGTCACCTTATCAGGGCAGAAACAGAGAAAGTGTTAGTTACCTTGCGGTGCAGTAGCTGTGGCTGGGGTCCACCTCCTCCCTCGATGTCAAAGCGGACCTTGTTGAAGAGGGCCACTGCATACTGTTGCTCATACAGACGGCTAAACTCTCCAATCACCTCGCCTGTCCTGGCTGCGGGAGGAAGGAAGGTCAGGGGTGTATTAGGGGACATGAAACACTCAATGTTGAAGATATGGAGTCATGTCAGCTCTATTCATAATATTTCTACACTTCTATCTGAATGTTCTGTAATGCTACATCCCTGAACAGACCCGAGTTGTTGCAAATCAAACGTATGACGACATTCCCTGTCAATAGTGATGTATTAGTCAGTGTATTCTTCATTCACGTGTTATGTAACAGTCTGAATGCAAAGGGTCGCCTTTTGCCGGTTACCGCGATCACTATTTACTACGCTTAATGTAAAAAAATAATGACCACATTTCACATGGTCCTTTATCAGAATGTCCACACGGCAGTGTTTGCATTACAGAGTTAGCCTTCAGTTCAGCATTTCAATATTTAACTCCAAAATGGAGTTGACATTGCAACAAACCTGGCACACTATCAACCCGTTTGTGAAACTGAAAAGGCCTGACTTCAAAGTTACACCCCTGGACCATCAACAAACCAGTTTAGCGCTCTGTTAGTGTGACTACGGGCCATTCTGGCTTAGACATGGCTTACTTAGGTTTCTGGTGTTAAATCGGTCTCTTTATGTCTGTCTACCTCAGAGAGAAAGGAATAAAGATAATCTGTTTGGTTTTTACCATCCCCTTTATTTAGAGACAGTGGTGCTGTAAACGTAGCGAGGAATGGTCTGCTGGCAGGGTAGAGGGAGACTGTAAACGTAGCGTAGGGAGGAATGGTCTGCTGGCAGGGTAGAGGGAGACTGTAAACGTAGCATAGGGAGGAATGGTCTGCTGGCAGGGTAGAGGGAGACTGTAAACGTAGCATAGGGAGGAATGGTCTGCTGGCAGGGTAGAGGGAGACTGTAAACGTAGCGTAGGGAGGAATGGTCTGCTGGCAGGGTAGAGGGAGACTGTAAACATAGCGTAGGGAGGAATGGTCTGCTGGCAGGGTAGAGGGAGACTGTAAACGTAGCATAGGGAGGAATGGCCTGCTGGCAGGGTAGAGGGAGACTGTAAACATAGCGTAGGGAGGAATGGTCTGCTGGCAGGGTAGAGGGAGACTGTAAACGTAGCATAGGGAGGAATGGTCTGCTGGCAGGGTAGAGGGAGACTGTAAACATAGCTTAGGGAGGAATGGTCTGCTGGCAGGGTAGAGGGAGACTGTAAACATAGCTTAGGGAGGAATGGTCTGCTGGCAGGGTAGAGGGAGACTGTAAACGTAGCATAGGGAGGAATGGTCTGCTGGCAGGGTAGAGGGAGACTGTAAACGTAGCATAGGGAGGAATGGTCTGCTGGCAGGGTAGAGGGAGACTGTAAACGTAGCATAGGGAGGAATGGTCTGCTGGCAGGGTAGAGGGAGACTGTAAACGTAGCATAGGGAGGAATGGTCTGCTGGCAGGGTAGAGGGAGACTGTAAACGTAGCATAGGGAGGAATGGTCTGCTGGCAGGGTAGAGGGAGACTGTAAAGGTAGCATAGGGAGGAATGGTCTGCTGGCAGGGTAGAGGGAGACTGTAAAGGTAGCATAGGGAGGAATGGTCTGCTGGCAGGGTAGAGGGAGACTGTAAACGTAGCATAGGGAGGAATGGTCTGCTGGCAGGGTAGAGGGAGACTGTAAACGTAGCATAGGGAGGAATGGTCTGCTGGCAGGGTAGAGGGAGACTGTAAACGTAGCATAGGGAGGAATGGTCTGCTGGCAGGGTAGAGGGAGACTGTAAACGTAGCATAGGGAGGAATGGTCTGCTGGCAGGGTAGAGGGAGACTGTAAACGTAGCATAGGGAGGAATGGTCTGCTGGCAGGGTAGAGGGAGACTCAGGCTCAGTGGTTCACCCTCTTCCAGAGAGAGTCAGGAGGGATAGCTGGAACCGGGTCAGGCGTAGGGGACAGAACAGCACCTGCGTTCCAGATGGCACTCTATTCCCTAAATAGCACACTACTTTTACTCTGGTCAACATAGTGCATTATATAGGGAACAGGGTGCCATTTGGGACGCAAACCACGGCTTGGGTTCTCCCATCTACTGCTCTGTGGACCAATCATATTCTAATACCACAAACCAACCCATAACCCTTCAGGACACAGCTGAAAACCATCCTTATCAACACTCTGGAGATACAATTATTCAGTATACCAGAGTGCTTACAAACAAGGGTGAATAGGTCAGTGATCTACAGTACATACGTCAAACTATAAATTACAAAATTGGCTAAATATATATTTTTGATACAGCACTTCTACAGGAAATAGTCTAATGTTCAACAGTTGTAATTATAACTGGAGCAGAGATCATCTTCCTCTGATCCCATCTGTTCTGCATTGCAGTTATGAAATGTTTATTTTACTGGAAGAGAGTAGAGGTGGTTGGGGGGGGAATGATGAGAGATAGCCTCAGATCAGATTAGCTTTCTAAAGACTACTGTAATTGAAGCCTCTGGTAAAGCCATAAGGCAGTCAGTCAAAGAGTCTGGGGGGACTTGAGTCATAGGACCATAGAAACATAATCACTCAATGGATCTAATGGCTGATTCCATTTCTATGAACTGGACTAAAGAATGATGCTCAGGAACTAAGTCATGGGGAGGGATAACAGGCGGCAGATCACCAACATGGGTTGTCCACTATTATTAACATGTAGGAGAGACAGGAGAACAGTACAGTCCACCATGAGCCACTCCCCATGGCCTTCAAACAGACCTTCCATAACATCTAACAGGTGCAACTCTTACATTTCCACTTTCACTCCATCCTTTGTGCTCCCACTGCCTCCAGAGTTGATCGAGCAGAGACTTTTAGGGCAGCCATTCATAGCTGCATCACTGTTAGTGTAGTGACTCACAAACCATCCTGAACAAACATCCTGACTGACATCAGAGTACAAAACTGCACATTGCTGCACCACTCCCAGGTAGCCCAAATCCATCCAGTCACCAGAGATGGTTTCTCAAGGTCATTTCCATCTGAAAGGACCCATGAGCACCAACAAGCGAAGTTCAACACTAGCATGTCAAATGAAGTGTCATTTAAAAAAAATATATATATATATATATTAAGGCATATTTAAATGTTTCACCATTTTCTATCCTAAAAATGTGGAATAAGCAAGGGCTTTGATTTCTGGGGGGGTTCTTTGAGTCTAGGGGGTTCTTCCAATAAGTGTGTTTTTGTCAAATTCTGTATAAATTGTTAAAAGTAGTCCTTGTGCAGAGTGTTGTATGGTTTGTTTAACTTTGAAAATCAATGGTCTTTGATTGGCATACATTTTAAGTGATAAATTAAAAAAATGAGTCTCAGCACATTTCTGTTATCATGGAATTTCCCTGACCTCAACTCTCCCACAGATTCTGCAGCATCTGTGTTTGTGACAGCTATTCAGTCTCACGTAGTTCACCTCCTTTATGTAGCGAGTCTAATGCACCAACTTTTCTGCAGTAAAATTAAGTGTAAGAATAAAACAGAGAAGTCAATAAATGTTGTTCAATTAAGCATTGAGTGGTCTGTGGGGTTCGAATAGCCAGAGGTGGTAATATTGGACAAAAATAAAGATGAGTGAGGAATGTCTTGGCAGTGGTGGGCCTGGCCAGCTGGCCGACTTGGAAGTCTCTGAGGAATGTAACCATTAATAAGAAAGCTCAGTCATGGAGGAAAGAGAAAGTCCAGTGTCTTCATCACAGTGCTACTAACTGAACAAAACCTAGTTCAATGGTTATGGTCCCATTAAAGGGTTAGCGATGTTTGAACTGTTTGATGAAAAGCTCAACCAGGGAGCGGGAGAGAGAGGGGGCCTGGGTCTCAATGTAGTCTACAGCAGTTATTAGGAGAATCAAGTTGGCTGAGCAAACCATTCACTCAATGACAGTGTGACAATCAAATTCGTCTATGTGGGGAGTGTGGAAAAGAGTCACTTTTGAGAGCTTGTGACAGGCCTGAGGAGTACAAACCACAAGATAAGTGTTTGTACGTGTGCACATCGCTTGATTGAGTCACACAGACGTGCCACTCATCTCAAACATGACACAAGAATAGATATCCTGATGAAATGAGACGAACAGACCGGCAGTGTTTATCCCGACTATTATCATTGTAACAAGGTAACACACAGAGCACTCTGTATGACTTTGGCAGACTTGATAAACACTACAGAGAATCAGTGAGGTGCGAGTGGTTGGTTTGGCGGCATGACACAGCTGACATACTCCCAACACTGTCCTTTAAGTCACTCTGTTGTTTTGAAGTGAGGCATGATCACATGGTGAGAGGAACCAATGGACCTCTTGAGCAAAGAAAAACATGTATTCATCTCAGTCCATTATGCTTAGTAGACAGCATGAAGGAGCTGAACTGGCAGATAATACAGTCCCTGTTCAACTGGCCTCAACTGCCTTTCAGGATACACTTGAATAAACTTCCCTGCAACTCATGTTCTGTGAAGGAACGTCTGGTTCAACTGAGAACTTCTCTGACGAAGCAGCCAACTCTCCGACCTTGTGTCTGTTGACGCTGTTCCCAAACTTCAGCAGAATCAAAAATGGAAAATAAACTTGTCAGCCTCATGTTGTGTGAAAACTAGCATACAGTATCATGGGCCTCAGAGTTGACAAGACCAATCTCATAATCCCCAACTCCACCGTGTCCTAGAGGTCTGGAGCATGAGTGGGGGAAACGTGATGTTCAGATGGGTTTGTGTGTGTTCTCTCTGCAGTGCGAGGATGGGTGAGGGTTCTTTCTTCATGTAGTTAGGACTGTGGGCTGATGGAGTGTCTCTCTGTCAGAGTGGTGAGGGGGAGGAAGGCAGGGAAGGTGCTGCTGACTGGGCATGAGGGGCCATGTGAGGGAAGACAGCAACAGCTCTCAAGAACAGAGGGAAGAAGTTGAAGAACAAAATGAGCTGACAGAGCATGCACAAAAACACTAGATCCAGGCCTGTGTCCTAAAATGGCACCCTATCGCCTTTATAGTGCACTATATAGTAGGGAGGGGAATTGCCAGGGACCTCACGATAATTAGATGCCGATACAATATTTATTGCAATTTGATGTCCCGAACTTATTGCTCACTATATGTCTGCTGCAGAGAGAGAGCATGAAAAAAAAATGAGTTTGTCAGGGAAATAAAAAAGTACTGAAAACATGTTTTGCTGTCAATTTTAAAGAAAAGATGTGGAACAAGCTATAGGATGAAAAATACCAGAGTTTGTGCCGGTTCAGCCAACTAGCACTAGATAACGCTGCTTATCAACAACAAAACATTATTGCTATAACATTGTTTCAAAAATAATACCGCAATATTATATACCCCCCCCCCCCATGGGCCCTGGTCAAAAGTAATACTCTATATTGGAGACACAAGCCGTTTGACAGATGATTCATCAGACCCAGCTAATCCAGTGTCTACCAGAAGCAGCGCAGGACATCCATGGTGTACTCACTGTCATCATTACTCACTGATGTAGATGGTAGAGCGAAAGAAAAAGGATTACTTCTAAATGTACGGTCTTCTCAGTGTATATACAATAGAACGTAGTAAATGGGCTCGAGTTAAAACAGTGACATACACGTGTCAGCATACATTGCTATAATGCTTTTGATGTAGAGGGCTAGTATATGGTTCTGTAACGGCATTATACAGGACTGTCGACTAACCAAATTAGGAGGCACAAAATACCAATTGAAGTGGATCAAGAGGGCCTTAATTCAAATCACACATAATTCAGTCAGATACAATATGCTTTAGTGCACAGACTGAAGAGAATCCATCCTTCTGTGCAAGTGTACAGTCTGGCTACTATAGGGAGTTGATGGGGATACATTATTTCCTGTTTAGGTAGGAAGTCCAGGTCAATGTTGTGTGTATAGTATACTACAAGGTTGATCTCTACGCCGCTGTCAAGCAGTAACACTGAGGGTCATTAGGTCATCGCCCTATTAGCCTCCTTTATGTTCCCTTACATCCACTTTGATGGAGAAGAAGTGATAGAAGAGCTGAAGAGACAGGTGAGTATCTGAAGCCCTATCTGCACAGGACACTAGTATTACTATGGAACGTCGGTTATGTCATTATTACCCCAGCAGGTCTGTTTTTCCACTGGACGATTCCGACGGGATAAGTTACACCAAACTGCCCGTCACTCTTTTTTTCCGCATTCACAATTGACTATTATGACGGAAGCCTGGAGGCTCTTCTAGGTGTGAAGATATTTAATATGTCTAGGGACATCCTAATATTGGCCTAATGGCCTTCAGTTCGGAGAAAGTCCAAATAATAATTCATATCAATAAGAACCATAAACTGTAACCTACGCAGACATTTAATTAACTGACATATTTGTCAATGTATGAATTCATTGACACGATATCGTCCACTTCATCTTTTAAAAGAGAAGAATGGCACTAGGAAGGTTGATATATTACAGAACATTCATCTGTAGGCTATGTGCATAGCACTTTGTTTTAAGCAATTTGTTCCCATGTTCTTACCCAAACTGAGTGCAGCACCTGTCCAACTAATATCCCTCAAAAACACAGGGACAACTAGTCACACAGGTTAAGTATCATCAGAGTATCCCCCAGTAAAACATATCCCGTCCAAATAGGGCTAAAGCTGCATTACTGTAAGTCTAGCTGACGCTGTGTTGTGGTGTTCATTAATTTGGAGTGTTGTCATGTCCCAGCCTAGAATAATTGTCTTGGGGGCCTCAACAGTGCTGAGTCTGGGTAACAGAAGGGTTTCTGCATACCATCCTGTCATGTTCCAATGCCTCACTGGAGAAGGCTGTTCTCAAAAGGCACTCTATTCCCTATACACACACAACACACACTGCTTTAGACCAGAACAATTCTTTAGCAGCCACAGCTTTACAAAAAATCCACTAACTTCTTTAGTTAAGTGCATGTTAAAAGATTCTACACACTACCTACTCATTTAAGGGTTTTTCTTTATTTTTACCATTTTCTACATTGTAGAATTATAGTATAGATATATCAAAACTATGAAATAACATATGGAATCATATAGTAAGAAAAAAAGTTTAACATATCAAAATGTGTTACATTTGAAATTCTTCAAATAGCCACCCTTTGCACACTCTTGGCACTCTCTCAACCAACTTCACCAGGAATGCTTTTCCAACAGTCTTGAAGGAGTTCCCACATATGCTGAGCACTTGTTGGCTGCTTTTCCTTCACACTGTGATCCAACTCATCCCAAACAATCTCAATTTAAATTGAGGTCAGGTGATTGTGGAGGCCAGGTCATCTGATGCAGCACTCCTCCACTCTTCTTGGTAAAATAGCCCTTACACAGCCTGGAGGTGTGTTGGGTCATTGTCCTGTTGAAAAACAAAATGAGTCCCGCTAAGCCCAAACCAGATGGGATGGCGCATCTCTGCAGAACGCTGTGGTAGACATGCTGGTTAAGTGTGCTTCGAATTCTAAATAAATCACAGGTGGTGTCACCAGCAAAGCACCACCACACCAAAACACCTCCTCCTACATGCTTTACGGTGGGAAATACACATGCAGAGATCATCCGTTCACCCACACCCCGTCTCACAAAAACACGGCGGTTGGAACCAAACATCTCAAATGTGGACTCCAGACCAAAGGACAAATTTCCACCGGTCTAATGTCCAATGCTTGTGTTTCTTGGTCCAAGTAAGTCTCTTCTCCTTATTGGTGTCCTTTAGTGGTTTCTTTACAGCAATTCGACCATGAAGGCCTGATTCACAGTTTCCTATGAACAGTTGATGTTGAGATGTGCCTGTTACATGAACTTTGTGAAGCATTTATTTGGGCTGCAATCTGAGGCTGGTAACTAATGAACTTATCCTCAGCAGCAGAGGTAAGTCTGGGTCATCCTTTCCTGTGGCTGTCCTCATGAGAGCCAGTGTCATCATAGCGCTTGATGGTTTTTGCGACTGCACTTGAAGAAACTTTCAAAGTTCTTGAAATGTTTCATATTGACTGACCTTCATGTCTTAAAGTAATGATGGACTGTCGTTTTTCTTCGTTTAATTGAGCTGTTCATGCCATAATATGGACTTGGTCTTTCACCAAATAGGGCCAATGTCAAGAGTGTGCAAAGCTGTCATCAAGGCAAAGGATGGCTTTTTAAAGAATCTCAAATATATTTTGATTTGTTTAACACTTTTTTGGTTACTACATGATTCCATATGTGTTATTCATAGTTTTGATGTCTTCACTATTATTCTACAATGTAGAAAATAGTAAAAAAAATAAAGAAAAACCTTTGAATGAGTAGGTGTTCCAAAACTTTGGACCGGTAATGTAGCTAACTGTGGGGAAATATTGAATTCAAGTAAACTTTTTTTGAACTCTTGTCTTCCACAGACAAATAGAATCGTATCTTTCTCAGGTCAACACAGAGCTTTAGAAAAACATTCCAATGGGATAGTCCCATAGACTGACTCACACACTTACACCCTGCTCTGCTGTCATCAAAAGCAGAGGGGGAGTGTGTTTTAATGTTTGATTTAATGTGTGTAATGGCATAAACAGGGTAAATGGGCCCTGACGGGATTAGCCTAGATGTGTTGGACCATGTTGCCAGTGAGATAATAGCTAACCCATGGGTGTTGCTGCTACCTGTTCTTTCAAACAGACCTCTGTCCTCAAAAGGGTGTGGGTTGGAGAGAGCGAGAGAGAGCGCGAGTGCCCCGCCTTGCCAGGCCACGCAAAACCACCCTTTTAGCAGCCCACCCCTCCCCACAGTGAAACCCTACAACAACCCTGCCTCGTTCAGCCACAAGGAAACATTGCACATGAGCATTTCTGGTATTCCAGCCCACACCCACTGACCAGTGATTCTCAAGTTACTTACAAGGACATACTCTTGAACATGCCACCAACTAAACAAAGTGAACACAATCTAAAACAGGAAAGAAATGGTTAGTGGTGACCTCTATCGAGAGATTACTGAAGACAACAAGTCATGACATTCAGTCTTGAACAAGGCCATGGATATAGAGAGAGGACAGGAGAGACACACACGGCACATAATGAACACTTCAGGGCTTGAAAGAATACCTTGGCGTCTTCAGGCCTTTGACACCCAGTACTTTAGAGCCTAGGAGACTACATGCAGCCCAAGGTCAGCGTTTCCCCAGTCACACATGCGTTTTTTCATGCATTCCTGGAATTCCACTTATGATACACAAGTCTCTGGATTGGCTGGCCAAGACATTAAAAGTATCACTCCAAATCCTAGAACATTGCTGCCTGGTTTCCCGCTTATCCACAAGGACCACTCCCTCAGATGCTTCCCTGATCAAGGCATAGGGGAAGACTTTAATCTTCAGTCAAAGGTTTCCCCATCCTTCAGGTTTTCACTGGTAGTTCTTCATATTGATGTATATTGTCTGCAGCTTTATTTATGAAATGTCCATAGACCGGGAATGCTGGAACTGATTTTGATACCGGACAGTAAAATGCTCTGTGCCTGAAACCAGTGAGGTTCTTCTTAGGGTGAAGATGCTTTAAATAATCAATGAAAAACATAAGCATTGATGTGTTAAGCTAAGCATTGATACTGAATGTCAATGTTGGGAGCATACTTTCACTCATATAGCCCACCACACCCTCCTAAATCTTATTCCACTATGATCAAGGCCCATCCTCTCAGCTGCCAGACTGGACACGTTTCTACAGGCACATCCATGAAACTGTCATACAGCCTGCTGCACAAGAGCCTAATCAGGCAGTCAGATAAAACTCAGTTCTTATGCTCATCCTGGCCACAGCCTGGCCTATAGTTTTCGCACAGCTAAAGAATCATTCATTTACAGTCAAAAAAATAAAAAAAAGGTGGAGCGGGTAGAGATCTTCAAGTTCCTCAGTGGCCACCTCACTAAGGATCCATCATGGTCCACACACCAACACAGTCCTGAAGAAGGCACAACATCTCTTCCCCCTCAGGAGCCTGAAAAGACGTGTCATGGGCAATCAGATTCTCAAAAAGTTCTACAGCTGCACCATTAAGTGCATTCTGACTGGCTGCGTCACCACTTGGCATGGCAACTGCTTGGCATCCGACCGCAAGGCGTTACAGGGGGTAGTGCGTATGGCCCAGTACATCACTGGGGCAGAGGTCCCTGCCATCCAGGACTCCTATACCAGGCAGTGCCATAGGAAGGCCCTAAAAAGTGTCAAAGATTCCAGCCACCCAAGTCATAGACCTTTATCTCTGCTACCGCATGTCATACGGTACCGATGCACCAAGTCTCAAACCAACAGGACACTGAACAGCTTCTACCCTTAGGCCCTAAGACTGCTAAATAGTTAGTTAAATAGTTAACCAATAGCTATCTTTTTTGACTCATCAAATACACTGCTGCTACGGTTTATCATTGTCACTTTATCCCTAGTTATATGTACATATCTACCTCAATTACCTCATACCCCTGCACATCCACTCAGTACTGGTACTCCTTGTATATAGCCATGTTATTACCTCATACCCCTGCACATCCACTCAGTACTGGTACTCCTTGTATATAGCCATGTTATTACCTCATACCCTTGCACATCAACTCAGTACTGGTACTCCTTGTATATAGCCATGTTATTACCTCATACCCCTGCACATCAACTCAGTACTGGTACTCCTTGTATATAGCCATGTTATTACCTCATACCCCTGCACATCCACTCAGTACTGGTACTCCTTGTATATAGCCATGTTATTACCTCATACCCCTGCACATCCACTCAGTACTGGTACTCCTTGTATATAGCCATGTTATTACCTCATACCCCTGCACATCCACTCAGTACTGGTACTCCTTGTATATAGCCATGTTATTACCTCATACCCCTGCACATCCACTCAGTACTGGTACTCCTTGTATATAGCCATGTTATTACCTCATACCCCTGCACATCCACTCAGTACTGGTACTCCTTGTATATAGCCATGTTATTGTTACACGTTTTACTGTATTATTTCCTCTCTCTCTGCATTGTTGGGAAGGGCACGTAATACTATAACTGTTGGTCCACACCTGTTGTTTACAAAGCATGTGACAAATACAACAAAAATGTTTTTGGAAAAAAGTAACAACTTTCCCCCTCCCTAAACCATGCCGCTGTGTTTTACCCCAATAACGTTCTGGTCAGGACTAGGAATAGGCTATATGTGGTAATACTAAATTGTGGGAACTGGGCTGGAAATTGAATGGATGGAATTAGTTCCTAGATGACAGAAACGAACGTGGTGTAGGCTACCTTTGGCTCTTCATGAGGGCACCCCAGGGAACTACAGTGTTTCCCTTCAGTGCTACATTCAATTGTTGGCAACATTGACGTTGAAGGCTACTGTTCAGTTTTAGTTCTTATTCACCCATGTATGATCCGTCGCCTACACACACACTTATGCGTTACTGTGGTAAGGGCAAACATTGACAAAATCCCAACCCACCCACTCACCTGTAAGGATCTCCTGCTTGCCCTCATCCAGGTGCCTCGAAATCACGTCTCCCACAGCGACAAATGCAATTTCGCTTTTACCACAGTAACGCATCAGTGTGTGTAATCCCAACCCACCCACTCACCTGTAATGATCACCCGTTTGCCCTCATCCAGGTGCCTCGAAATCACGTCTCCCACAGCGACAAATGCAATTTCGCTTTTACCACAGTAACGCATCAGTGTGTGTAATCCCAACCCACCCACTCACCTGTAATGATCTCCCGTTTGCCCTCATCCAGGTGGCTCGAAATCACGTCTCCCATTGCGACAAATACAACTTAATCCAATGACAACTCTCCCGTTCGTTTCAAAGGCAAATAGAACACACAAATCTACCAACACAGAAACAAGTGAACGCAGCAACAGATTTGAACTCTGGTGCCCCCTTCTCACCCTTACCTAAACCGCCAACATAACGTGATTAGTGAGATTGGAGTGCGAGCGGGAAAGAGCAGAGTTGAGCTGAGTACAAGGCTGCCGTCTATTACTTCGCATTGAGTAAGGGAGACACACCCTCAATGTGAGTTCATATGCCAGTGAGGGGATTTGATTAATGCCCCGGGTGAACCGGGTTAGCGTTGATTCCATTCGTTTTGGAACGGTGCTGCCTTCCGGGCGTGATGGCTAGGTTAAGCACGTGGAGTAATGAGTAACGTCAGTATAACATTATGTAAATCATTGGTAGGATTCTGTTTTCACATGCGGAAGATTTTTATTTAGATAAAATGGCTTTATCAGCCTGTCCAATTAAAACTAGTTTGAAAATGCAAACACAGGCCTATATTCTTGGAAAAGAGATTTATATTTCTGAACGATGCATCTTGCTGCCTTGTAGACATGACGAGCAGTAGCGCATACGCTGCTGTTCGATTTGAGATGGGCGCTCCTCGCTCGCCGATTTTTCCTGTTCACGTTACGGGAAAAGTCTACTACACTTAATCAAACTCCCTCAGTCTAATTTCTTTAGGCAAGCAAAGGTGTGGCTTCGACAGAAGTATGATTGGTAAAGCCAATTCGTTACTATCAAGGGCGCGTCAAGAGATCGCGCTATGGTCTGTTTACTTTTGCCTCGCGACTATTCCCGAATTTGTAGCTGGAAGAGGGAGCCTAAAGAGTTTCCATAATAATTTTACGATATGTAAAGTGCTTGAATGAAATTAAACTACGTTTGAACTATAAGCCAAACTGCTGTGCTTAGTTATTATGCTACATTAGAAATGACCCCAAATTTAGCCTAGCGGTTAGATTGGGCCACTAACGAAAAGGTCGGTAGTTCGAATCCCCGAGCCGACAAGGTGAACAATCGGTCGATGTGCCCTTGAGCAAGGCACTTAACGCTAATTGCTCCAGGTTAGGCGTTGATAATGTGTGGATTCGATTACGCTGAGCCTCTTACAAAAGTGTTACATTATGTGAAATGCATTACTAAATGTGTAATTGACATTAATCTACACTTTTTTAAATACAAAAACAAACATTTGATTAATACAATATTTAATCAGTCACCTTCAAATGAAGGGGGTGATGACGCAATCTTTGCAAGAGGGAGGGAATATGATTTCATTGGTCCTCAACTCTCGGCTCAGTCGTTTCAGTCAGGGAAATTGTGCTTTCAAGACAACTGGGAACTCGGACAAATAAGAGGTCAAAATATGACGTCAGTGGTCTTCAGGTCGGAAAGTGGGAGCTTTCGAAAGAGGCCCGACGTCCCGACTTGGAATTCCGAGTTGGATAACAGTTTAAAATATATTTTTTCTAGGTCGGAGCTCGTTTTTTCCGTGTTCCCAGTTATCTTGAACACTCGGAAGTCGGAGATTTCCGAGTTTCTATTTTTCTTGAACGCGACATTTTTGGAGTTAGCCTGCCAAATAATTATATTTTCCATGAAATATAGGCTATGTTTGAATTGTTTGACTTGTTTTCATTGAGCAGGCATATAAAGCGTGTTTATCAAAAGCAATCACTTTTTCATGTTAAAACACAGACTGCTACATAACTCCACGTGCTTAATTACGTCGCTTTTGTTTTGAGACAACTTCGCTATGGGTTTGAATAGGGCACATGGCTCAGGCCCCGGAGGCAACTCAGTTCCAAAACAAATGCGATCAACTTTCACCCGCTGCAAAACACGCCTACCCAGGTGCTCGGGACAGTTTAATAGAATTTCCTCAATGGCTGACCGTGGCCCTGTAGGGGGAGATGGGATATACATAAAAACACATTTACAATTCACACATGTGTATAATTGCCTACTTGAAATAGGACATATATAAGCACACACACAACACTGTAGTTTATGAGTAAAATTATTTGGATTTATACTTTTTATTTATTTTTATTTAACCTTTATTTAACTAGGCAAGTCAGTTAATAATAAATTCTTATTTACAATGACGACCTACCAAAAGGCCTCCTGCGTGGACGGGATTAAAAAAATAACTATATGTATATATTTATATATATATATATTTATAAATATAGGACAAAACACACATCATGACAAGAGAGACAACACTACACAAATAGAGACCTAAGACAACAACATACCAAGGCAGCAACACATGACAACACAGCATGGTAGAAACACAACATGACAACAACATGGTAGCAACACAACGTGGTAGCAGGACAAAACATGGTACAAACATTATTGGGCACAGACAACAACACAACGGGCAAGAAGGTAGAGACAACAATACATCATGCAAAGCAGCCACAACTGTCAGTAAGAGTGTCCATGATTGAGTCTTTGAATGAAGAGATTGAGATAAAACTTTCCAGTTTGAGTGTTTGTTGCAGCTCCTTCCAGTCGCTAGCTGCAGCGAACTGAAAAGACGAGCGACTCAGGGATGTGTGTGCTTTGTGGACCTTTAACAGAATGTGACTAGCAGAACGGGTGTTGTATGTGGAGGATGAGGGCTGCAGTAGATATCTCAGATATGGGGGAGTGAGGCCTAAGAGGTTTTTATAAATAAGCATCAACCAGTGGGTCTTGCGACGAGGATACAGAGATGAACAGTTTACAGAGGAGTATAAAGTACAGTGATCAAATCAAATCAAGTTTATTTTATATAGCCCTTCGTACATCAGCTAATATCTCGAAGTGCTGTACAGAAACCCAGCCTAAAACCCCAAACAGCAAGCAATGCAGGTGTAGAAGCACGGTGGCTAGGAAAAACTCCCTAGAAAGGCCAAAACCTAGGAAGAAACCAAGAGAGGAACCAGGCTATGATGTGTCCTATAAGGAGCATTGGTGGCAAATCTGATGGCCGAATGGTGAAGAACATCTAGCCGTTTGAAAGCACCCTTACCTGCCGATCTATAAATTATGTCTCCGTAATCTAGCATGGATAGGATGGTCATCTGAATCAGGGTTAGTTTGGCAGCTGGGGTGAAAGAGGAGCGATTACGATAGAGGAAAACAAGTCTAGATTTAACTTTAGCCTGCAGCTTTGATATGTGCTGAGAGAAGGACAGTGTACCATCTAGCCATACTCCCAAGTACTTGTAGGAGGTGACTACCTCAAGCTCTAAACCCTCAGAGGTAGTAATCACACCTCTGGGGAGAGAGGCATTCTTACCAAACCACATGATCATTGTTTTGGAGGTGTTCAGAACAAGGTTAAGGGTAGAGAAAGATTGTTGGACACTAAGAAAGCTTTGTTGTAGAGCATTTAACACAAAATCCGGGGAGGGGCCAGCTGAGTATAAGACTGTATCATCTGCATATAAATGGATGAGAGAGCTTCCTACTGCCTGAGCTATGTTGTTGATGTAAATTGAGAAGTGCGTGGGGCCTAGGATGAAGCCTTGGGGTACTCCCTTGGTGACAGGCAGTGGCTGAGACAGCAGATTTTCTGACTTTATACACTGCACTCTTTGAGAGAGGTAGTTAGCAAACCAGGCCAAAGACCCCTTAGAGACACCCATACTCCTTAGCCGGCCCACAAAAATGGAATGGTCTACCGTATCAAAAGCTTTGGACAAGTCAATAAAAATAGCAGCACAACATTGCTTAGAATCAAGGGCAACAGTGACATCATTGAGGACCTTTAAGGTTTCAGTGACAGATCCATAACCTGAGAAGAAACCAGATTGCATACCAGAGAGAATACTATAGACATCAAGAAAGCCAGTCAGTTGATTATTGACAACTTTTTCCAACACTTTGATAAACAGGACATATACAGATGAGATGTACCTACTTTTCAGGTCTTCACAAAATTAGCGTGGGCCTTTTTCAAATAAGGTAGGGAGGAAGGACGCTGTTTCAATATTTTTCAATGGGAGTCATGGATAAGTGGATAGATAGGTGGAGTGTGTCTGAAAGTGTGCGTTGCGAAATAAGTGGGAGGATCATCACGAAGTGGGTGTATGGAAACCTAACAGCTAATTGGGCGGATTGGTTGCCACTCAAGACCGTTTTGCGTGGATGCTTGCTGAGTCCTTGTAGCATTTTATCTAAGCCTAACTCTTTTCCTAACCTTACACCATTCTCTGAACCAGCTAGGTTAGTTCTCCTAACCTGCCATGTTAATTGTCCTTTAATTTAAACCCCCTCGCTCCCTTCAGTCTCAACCTAGAGTTTGATCTGAAGCCATTCCTGTGATTGTGTTTTTGCTATCCATTGTAACTCAGTGTTTGCAGGCCTATACGATGTATCTTAGTTGTATCTATGTATGTTATCTATTCACGCTTTTTATATGTACACTGAACAAAAATATAAACACAACATGCAAAGTGTTGGTCCCATGTTTCATGAGCTGAAAAAAAAAACATCCTAGAAAAGTTTGTGCATATATTTGTTTACATCCCTGTTTAATGAGCATTTCTCATTTGCCCAGATTATCCATCCACCTGACAGGTGTGGCATATCAAGATGCTGATTAAACAGCATGATCATTACACAGGTGCACCTTGTGTTGGGGACAATAAAAGGCCAATATAAAATGTGCAGTTTTGTCACACAACACAATGCCACAGATGTTGCAAGTTTTGAGGGAGCTCGCAATTGGTATGCTGACGACAGAAATGTTCACCAGAGCTTTTGCCAGAGAATTGAATGTTCATTTCTCTACCGTAAGCTGCCTCCAATGTTGTTTTAGAGAATTTGGCAGTATGTCCAACCTGCCTCATAACTGCAGACCACATGTAACCATGCCATCCCAGGACCTCCACATCCGGCTTCTTTACCTGCGGGGTTACCTGTTCATGAATGTTTAATATTACTATTTTGTCATTTGAATTTGGCGGCTCCAACTTCCGGATGTTGTCGATTATTGATCCCGCTAACGGGATCGGATCCCTAAGATTAATGATCCTAACTTGCCACGTTAATGATCCTAACCTGCCAAGTTAATTATCCTAACCTGCCTCGTTAATTATCCTAACCTCGCAGTGGTCTAAGGCACTGCATCGCAGTGCTAGCTGTGCCACCAGAGATTCTGGGTTCGAGCCCAGGCTCTGTCGCAGCCGGCCGCGACCGGGAAGTCCATGGGGCGACGCACAATTGGTCCAGCATCATCCGGGTTAGGGAGGGTTTGGCCGGCAGGGATATCCTTGTCTCATCCCGCACTAGCGACTCCTGTGTCGGGCCGGGCGCAGTGCACGCTGACCAGGTCGCCAGGTGTACAGTGTTTCCTCCGACACATTGGTGCGGCTGGCTTCCGGGTTGGATGTGCGTTGTGTCAAGAAGCAGTGCGGCTAGGTTGGGTTGTGTTTCGGAGGACGCATGGCTCTCGACCTTCGCCTCTCCCGAGTCCGTACGGGAGTTGCAGCGATGAGACAAGACTGTAACTACTACCAATTGGATAAAGGGGTAAAGGGGTAAAAAAATAAAAAATAATCCTAACCTGCCTCATTAATTATCCTAACCTGCCTCGTTAATTCTTCTAACCTGCCTCGTTAGTTCTCCCAACCTCTCCCAACGACTTAAGTAGTACTTCAAAGTGTTTTTACTTAAGTACTTTACACCCCTGGTTTCTATACACCCACTTGTGTTGATCCTACCCGTTACTTCACAACGCCCACTTTCAGACACTCCACCTATACAGTTAACCCAGAGAGGAAGAGGCGAAGGGAGAGGTGTTACTACGCCCAAAATCTGTTCACAAAAATAATTGAGGAATTTTGTGTGTCAAATTTGGTCACCAAAAATTGAATTGCTAATTTTCTACATGAGGCTTATTTGATCGAATAGAAGTTGCATAATGGTCAGGTTCTTCTTCTTCTTCGTGTGGCTTTCTCACTGGGGGGCTCCCAGTCGAATCACTCACCCTTGGGCTATCCTCTACTCTCATCACTGTCTCAGCATAGGAAACTTTCTGCCCCACTTGAGCTCTGGCAATCTCAACCTGTCTCTCTCTCACAGGGATTTTGGACCCCCATCTGCATGGGACACACAGTGCTTTCTCTATCCCAACTGTACACTCCCTCTGACTATGCTCTCCTGTGCATTTCTCACATCATGGGATCTCCCTTCTACACACTGCTACAACATGTCAGAATCCTTGGCATCTAAAGCACCGTATCGGGTTCGGGAACATAGGCCCTCACGTAATAGCAAATATAACCTAACCTGACCTTATCAGGTTGAAACTCTGTGTCAAAGCTCAACAAGACAAAAAGCACAGGAGGCTGCTGAGAGGAGGATAGCTCATAATAATGGCTGGAATGGAGTGAATGGAATGGTATCAAAAACATGGCACCCGTGTGTTTGAGTTTGATACCATTCCATCTATTCCATTCCAGTCATTACTATGAGCGTGTACTCCCCAATTAAGGTGCCACCAACTTCCTGTGACAGACAGGGTATTCTCAGTCTCGCCATTGCCACTGACTACATTTCGAGATCCTCAAGATTCTGAAAATAGCAAGAAACCCTAAAGGTAAGATTACTTGGTTTGTATTCAGGAGACGAAGGTCTGAATTTAGCGCCATTCTTACACTTTCATCGCACCTCCTTTGCAACATTGTTGCCCTGAAGCTAGCTACGACTAGCTAGCTGTTTGTCATTCCCTGTAATGGTTAGGTTGTTATGAATGCACTGACTAAGTGGACACACGTGGCATTTTAGCAACTTTGAAAAAAAACGGCTTTATATTAGAGTTGTCTGTTTTTTCATAGAGATAGAGGACTCATCATGGATATTACCCATTTTAGTATGGACATTGCCATTGAGCGCTTCCACCAGTTTAAAGTAGTCAACTGGGTGGGGATTCCTATGAGTTAGCTGCAATCAGCCAATGAAGAAGAAAATGTACTGCTTTAAAATGGAGATGCTGTCACAGGCAATATAATGGCACAGATACAAAGATAAGTCCTCTATCTTATTTTTATTTTATTTAACCAGGCAAGTCAGTAAAGAACAAATTCTTATTTACAATGTCGGCCTAGGAACAGTGGGTTAACAGCCTTGTTCAGGGGCAGAATGACAGATTTTTACCTTGTCAGCTCGGGGATTCTATCTAGCAACCTTTCGGTTACTGGCCCGACGCTTTAACCAGGTTGTTCACACGCATACCTGCCCTTTCATTGGCTAGTATGGTCCCACCACAGGTTGGTGGCACCTAAATCGGGGAGAACGGGCTCCTGGTAATGGCTGGAGCGGAATAGATGGAATGGTATAATAGAATGAAATAGAAGCCATTCCATTCGCTCCGTTCAAGCAATTAATATGATCCATCCTCCCCTCAGCAGCCTCTACTGCACATATGTCAGAGTCAAGGCCCGCGGGCCACATCCGGCCCGCGAGAAGGTTTTTTACGGCCCCTGGGATGATCTTGATTTATTATTAGAACCGGCCCGCAGACCGCAGCAAGCCGGCAGCCCGCAGATCTTTTACACGCACCAATACTACATTTCCCACAATGCAACGGTGACGCACCGAGCAGTAGGCTGCTTCATTTCAATATTTATTGGCACAGCAGTCGTCAGCATCACAGTAAAATTAACTTTCAGATACCCATCAAAAATGGCAAAACGGAAGGTGGACACTGAGAACCGGGGGTTTCAAACAAGGTGGGAGTCGGAGTATATGTTCACGGAGGTAGCTGGAAAACCTGTGTGTCTTCTGTGTGGAGAAAGTGTGGCGGTACTGAAAGAGTATAATCTGAGACGACATTATGAAACGAAACACGCGGACAAAAACAAGAATATGGACATGGAACAAAGGCTACAAAAGGCTAGATTTTTGCACTTTATTTTATTGTATTTCAATCCAATTATATTTTAAAAATATTTCAGTTGAGTGGATGATAGAAAATTGCTATTATTGTTTTTTTCTTTGAAGTAAATTTAGCCCACTTTTGCTAAAATAGAAAATATAGGCTACTGATGGTGCCTTGAATACCGGTTTCTTTCATTTAATGTTCATGTTATGGGGATTTTTATATAAAGGAAATTTGTCTTTTGTGTCTGTTGAAAATTAAAGATTACTGACAGAGCCATAAGAAAATATTGCTTTATTTATCTGATCATATTGGAATATATTTGTTAGGTTTTCAGTAGGTTCAATTAGGTTCACTAGACTATATGCGTCATTTAAAAATTTTTCAATGAACATTCGAACAGTCCGGCCCTCGGCTTGTAGCTAAATTTTTTATTTGGCCCTCCGTCCATTTGACTTTGACACCCCTGCTCTACTGGGTCCCACCTGATTTCACCTGCATTCCATCTTTGAGGACAATTTTTTTATTTTTAGAGTGGTCATTTGACTATCTTGTAAATATAATAGAAAATCTTTGGTTACCCATACAAGAGAGGAAGAGGCGAAGGGAAAGGGATAACAGGACCCAAAATCTGTCTTCTCCAACAGGTGGCGTTTAAAAAAAAAAAAAGCTCACCAAGTGAAGAGTTTTTGTATGGAGGTCTTCAGTGTCGAATTTGGTCAACAAAATATGTAATGGCTGATTTGCTACGCGATGATTATTTGATCAAATATACATTTCGTATTCCTTAGCTTGTTACGAGTGTACTGATATAAGTAGGACACGTGACATCCCGGCAACTTTGTGCCTGTTCTTCACGTGTATCTGCCCTCTCATTAGCTAGAATGGTCCCACCTGATCTTGCCTCCTCCCGACTGCTTTCCATTTTTGAATACATTTATTTTCATTGTTAGAGTGGCCACGAGTATCTGGTCAATATAATGGATAATCTGTGCCCATACCTGTTTGAATGCCACGCGCACAAAATGAGACCGAGACCTTTGTTTACCTAGACGTTACTGCCCCCCCCGTGGACATCTCTAGGTAGTTTGATAATGTAGTCAATGTTTATACATTGAATTATGTATTGCACTTGCGCTGAAAATATAAAATGTAAATGTTTAATCATTATTTTTTATTAGGCTCGTGACACAACAAAATTAAAATCTGAAGTAATTTGCCTAAAAACGTTACTTTATTCCAACCCTAATGTAAAATACAGTAACTTTAACTTGATAATTAATACTCTGCAGAAAGCCAAACATATTTGTGTTAATTTAAAAGTTAGGCTATGTAATCATTAGGTATGACAGCCGAAATCGGCATGGTTGTACAGTAGCCTACAGGCAAGGCGGAGGCGTAAAGGATTAGGTCTACAGTATGCTACATCGCTGTATTAGCTGAGGTGGGTTAAGGGAGCGAGAGCGGGGGATTTAGAGACGGGTTCACTACAGAGGCATCACCATGGCACCGCTCGGACTAAAAGCCATTGTGGGAGAAAGTAAGAATATTTATTTGCATTTAACGATCAACCACCGTTATGTAGGCTAGCACTGTGTACTGCGTGGAGGTTTTTCATTTTTGACAGTAGGCTATTCTAAAAGTAATTTAGGCTATTTTAATTTGTTTGAATTACTATTTTATTTATATATCTATTTGTAAATCAAACATTATTTAAGTACATTCTTTTGCCAAAAACTTCTCGAGAAGTAGACATATTGAAAGTAAAAATCTAGTGCGTCCTGCATCCGATACGATTGCACAACGTGCGTAAAGGCGCTCAGTTCTCCTATCTTTCCTATTTCATCTGGTGGTTCCATTTATTATATTTCTCTACTGGATAGCACACTAATTGAAAGTCAATTGAGACACCAATGCAAAGAATGTATCAAAAGTCAATTATATCTTTGCAAGGATGCACACTGACCCACAGTTTATTTTATCCTGTCTGCTAGTAGGTTACAGACTGGCAGGTTGGTGGTCTTGGCTCTTCTGTTAACCTCCTGAGACACAATCGTTGTGGTTGTCTGGCTCAGGCAGACAGGAGAAGCGTAATTATGTGTCCCAAATGGCACCCTATTCCCTATATAGTGCACTTGACCAGAGTCATATGTGCCCATATTGTCCCTGGTCAAAAGTAGTGCACTATACAGGGAATAGGGAACCATTTGAGAGGTAGACATCATCTTTCATTCCAATGCTTCTTGTGAGTTTGTGTTGTCGCTGACTGACATGTTCATGGGGCATTGGGGCAATTACCCCTAGCTAAACCTGTTGGTTAATTGGATAGTGAATTCATTCAATGATAGACGGACAGGTTGCCTCTATAACCCTCAACCCATGTTCAAAACCACATTGTTTGAAAATCAAATCAAAATCAAATCAAATGTTATTGGTCGCATACACATATTTAGAAGATGTTATTGCGGGTGTAGCGAAATGTTTGTATGCCTAGCTCCAATGAAGCATAGGCCTATTTCTGTTTTTTGGTAAGCTTTTGGTTTGTAGGATATATTGTCATGGGTGTTGTTACGTCACATCCTGTGGGACAGAAAGAGCCCAGAAATAGCAGCCCAGTTCTGTGGCGTAAGAGGATTGAAAGAGATTAAGCCTTGTGATTGCTATGTGTCCCTCTCACTGACTCACTCCAGTAGATAGATAGGACAGCTTTTTAATTATATATTTGAAGCTCATACCCCCTCCCTCTACTACCCTCAACATCAGCAAAACAAAGAAACTGATTGTGCACTACAGGAAACAGATGGCCGAGCACGTCCCCATCCACATCGGTGGCTGTAGTGGAGAGGGTCGAGAGCTTCAAGTTCCTCAGTGTCCCCATCACTAAGGAATTAACATGGTCCACACACACACTAACATAGTCGTGAAGAAGGCACAACACTGGCTCTTCCCACTCAGGAGCCTGAAAAGATATGGCATGGGCCCTCAGGTCCTCAAAATGTTCTACAGCTGCACCATTGAGAGCATCTTGACTGGCTGCATCACCGCTTGGTATGGCAACTGCTTGGCATCTGACCGCAAGGTGTTACAGAGGGTAGTGCGTACGGCCCAGTACATCACTGGGGCCAAGCTTCCTGCCATCCAGGACCTACAGTACCAGTCAAAAGTTTTAGAACCTATTCATTAAGATTTTATCTTTTTTTTTGCTATTTTCTACATTGTAAAATAATAGTGAAGATGTCAAAACTATGAAATAACATATGGAATCATATAGTAACCAAAAAAGTGTTTAACAAATCAAAATACATTTTATATTTTAAATTCTTCAAAGTAGCCACCCTTTGCCTTGATAACAGCTTTGCATACTCTTGGCATTCTCTCAACCAGCTTCACCTGGAATGCTTTCCAATAGTGTTGAAGGAGTTCCCACATATGCTGAGCACTTGTTGGCTGCTTTTCCTTCACTCTGTGGACTAACTCATGCAAAACCATCTCAATTGGGTTGAGGTCGGGTGATTGTGGAGGCCAGGTCATCTGATGCAGCACTCCATCACTCTCCTTCTTGGTCAAATAGCCCTTAAACAGCCTGGAAGTGTGTTGGGTAATTTGTCCTGTTGAAAAACAAATGATAGTCCTACTAAGCGCAAACCAGATGGGATGGCGTATCGCTGCAGAATACTGTGGTAGTCATGCTGGTTAAGTGTGCCTTGAATTCTAAATAAATCACTGACAATGTCACCAGCAAAGCACCCCCACACCATCACACCTTCTCCTCCATGCTTCACGGTAGGAACCACACATGCGGAGATCATCCGTTCACCTACTCTGCGTCTCACAAATACTGTACATGGCGGTTGAATCCAAAAATCTAAAATTTGGACTCATCAGACCAAAGGACATATTTCCATCGGTCTAATGTCAATTGCTTGTGTTTCTTGGCCCAAGAAAGTCTCTTTTTCTTATTGGTGGCCTTTTAGTAGTGGTTTCTTTGCAGCAATTCGACCACGAAGGCCTGATTCACGTGGTCTCCTCTGAACAGTTGATGTTGAGATGTGTCTGTTACTTGAACTCTGTGAAGCATTTATTTGGGCAAAAATTTCTGAGGCTGGTAACTCGAGTGAATTGATCCTCTCTGCAGCAGAGGTAACTCTGGGTCTTCCTGTAGCAGTCCTCATGAGAGCTAGTTTCATCATAGCGCTTCATGTTTTTTGCGACTGTACTTGAAGAACTTTCAAAGTTCTTTACATTTTCCGGATTGATTGAGCTTCATGTCTTAAAGTAATGATGGACTGTCATTTCTCTTTGCTTATTTGAGCTGTTCTTGCCATAATATGGACTTGGTCTTTTACCAAATAGGGCTATCTTCTGTATACCACCTCTACCTTTATCACAACACAACTGATTGGCTCGAACACATTAAGAAAGAAAGAAATTAAACAAATTAACTTTTAACAAGGCACACCAGTTAATTGAAATGCATTCCAGGTGACTACCTCATGAAGCTGGTTGAGAGAATGCCAAAAGTGTGAAAGCTGTCATCAAGGCAAAGGGTGGCTACTTTTAAGAATCTCAAATATATTTTTGGGGGGGGGTTACTACATGATTCCATATGTGTTATTTCATAGTTTTGATGTCTTCCCTATTGTTCTACAATTTAGAAAATAGTAATAAAAAAAAGAAAAACCCTTGAATGAGTATGTGTGTCCAAACTTTTGACTGGTTCTGTATATTCTAGGCAGTGTCAGAGGAAGGCCCAGAAATTTGTCAGTCTCCAGTCCCCCAAGTTATAGACTGTTCTCTCTGCTACCACACCTAAGGCTCCTTAACAGCTTCTACCCCCAAGCCGTAAGACTGCTGAACAATTAATTAAATAGTCACCAGGACTATTTACATTAGTAAATTGACTCAGTGCCGGTACCCCCTGTATTTAGCCTCATTATTGTTATGGCATTTACTATCTATGACAAGGGGAAATAGCCTACGATGCTTTTATCACAAAAAAAGTATTCTGTGCAAACTGAAGTGTGCTAATCAATGATTTCTCCCTTTACAGAGATTATGAATGATGTCATCAAGAAGGTACACAAGAAAGGAGAATGGAAGGTATGGGCAGCTTTTACAGTGCCTTCAGAAAGGAAACTGAACAAAAATATAAATGCAACATGCAACAATTTCAAAGATTTTACTGAGTTACAGTTAATATAAGGATATCGGTCAATTGAAATAAGTAAATTAGGCCCTAATCTATGGGTGTCACATGACTGGGCAAGGGTGGGTCTGGCTCCCAATCGGGTGGGCCTATGCCCTCCCAGGCCCACCCATGGATCCACTGGGAAGCCAGGCCCAGCCAATCAGAATGTGGTTTTCCCACAAAAGGGATTTATTACAGACAGAAATACACCTCAGCAGGTGAAGAAGCCAGATGTGGAGGTCCTGGGCTGGCATGGTTAAACGTGGTCTGCGGTTGTAAGCTGGTTGGACGTATGTATTATGGGGATCCATAATAAATACAAATACTGCCAAATTCTCTAAAATGACGTTGGAGGCAGCTTATGGTAGAGAAAATAACATTCAATTCTCTGGCAACAGCTCTGGTGGACATTCCTGCAGTCAGGATGCCAATTGTACGCTCCCTCAAAACTTGAGACATCTGTGGTATTGTGTTGTGTGACAAAGCTGCACATTTTAGAGTGGCCTTTTATTTTCCCCAGCACAAGGTGCACCTGTGTAATGATCATGCTGTTTAATCAGCTTCTTGATATGCCACACCTGTTAGGTGTATGGATTATCTTGGTAAAGGAGAAATGCTTGTTAACAGGGATGTAAACAAATTTGTGCCCAACATTTTAAATAAATAAGCTTTTTGTGGGTATGGGCAATTTCTGGGATCTTTTATTTCAGCTCATGAAACATGGGACCAACACTACATGTTGCGTTTATATTTTTGTTCGGTATAAATTAATACTTTCTGAAGGCACTCCATATCAATGGTTATAAATCACTGTGTCTTAGTTATGAATGACTGCGTCTTGGTTATGAATGACTGCGTCTTGGTTATGAATGACTGCGTCTTGGTTATGAATGACTGCGTCTTGGTTATGAATGACTGCGTCTTGGTTATGAATGACTGCGTCTTGGTTATGAATGACTGCGTCTTGGTTATGAATGACTGGGTCTTGGTTATGAATGACTGCGTCTTGGTTATGAATGACTGCGTCTTGGTTATGAATGACTGCGTCTTGGTTATGAATAACTGGGTCTTGGTTATGAATGACTCTCTGATAGTACATGATAGCGCTGGTCTGCGCCCAAATGGCACCCTATTCTCTATAGAGCGTACTGCTTTTGACTAGAGCCCTTGACATACTGTGACCTGTGTCCTCCCTGCCCTGCCCCAGGTGCTGGTCGTAGACAAGCTGAGCATGAGGATGATGTCATCCTGCTGTAAGATGACAGATATCATGTCAGAGGGCATCACCAGTGAGTACCACTCTGTCAATGTCCCATATATACACACTTCCTGTTCAGCATCACTTAAAGGTGATACACCATGTTTTTTTTTTTTTTTGCATTGTTATTTCAGAAAATGTCAATAATATATCTACAGTAATAATGGAATGATAGCTTTTCACAGTGTTATTTACCCGCCAGAGATTGGCTGTGATATTCTCTTATTGATTTCTCCCACCGGAAAGTTGCTTTGAATTTGTGGCCGTCTTATCTAGTGGCCAATGTCATTTCCTGGTTGCAAAAATGATTTACTGTTCGCTCAATTTCAGTTTATGTGAGAAAACAAGCACTGAATAGTGTTGGGAATCATTGTACCATCTAAATCGCTGTGAAATTAACAAAACATTTTTTTTTACAGCTGTTTGAGGCTGGTGGACCAAAACAAAAAGTTAAAGGCTCAAGTGCGAGTCTCTGCTATGTTACGGAGAAATTGGATGTGGGGGATACATTTTAGGTGTAGCACCTTCAATTGACTAACTGAATGACTGTGCTTTTCTGTCCTCTCCTGTCCAGTTGTTGAAGATATCGGCAAGAAACGGGAGCCTCTCCCTAGCATGGAGGCCATCTACTTAATAACGCCCAATGATGAGGTATGGGGGCCATTTGGTGGATGCTTTCATCCAAAGCATTTTACTGTAGTACATTCATACATTAACATATGGGTTATGAAACCCACAGCTCTAGAGTTGGAAACACCATGCCTTACCATCTAAGCCACACAGGACCACAGACGTTTTGCTTTCTTTGGTAAGATTCTAATGATGTTGCCAATCGTTCCTTCTCCCCAGACTGTGGAGGCACTCATAGATGACTTCAGAGACCCTCGGTCGCCCAGATACAGAGGAGCTCACGTCTTCTTCACTGACAGTGAGTAATATTAGAGAGACACGGGACGACGACGTACCATCGCCCGCTGTATATGTCAATTAGAGTATGGAGCAGTCTGACCGCCTGCTGGTGTACTGGGAACGGACTAGCAGATGAAACGTCAGTCAACTCCTCTTTGACACCATACCAACACTCAACCTTCCACAGTAGAGTATATTGATTTCTATTCTATTTCCCTTTTTCTTTCATCTTTTAATTCATATTTTTTGTCACTCCCCCCTCCCTCACAGCAATCCCAGATTCATTGTTTAATTTGTTGACGAAATCCCGCGCGTCCAAAGCCATGAAGACCTTGACTGAGATCCACATCGCCTTTCTGCCCTATGAGTCTCAGGTCAGAACTTGTCTGACCTTCTGTCTGCCCTTCTGTCTGTCTGTCTGCCCTTCTGTCTGTCTGTCTGGAGAGGGAGAGGGAGAGAAAGACAGAGGGGAGAAAGAGGAGAAAGCACAATTGGAGAGGGGGAGAAATAAACGAAGAGAAGGGGAGGAGTAGAGGAGGGATTGCTGAATGAGCTGGGGTTGTCTCCTCTCTCTCCTGATGGAATGTTCCAGAGCGGAGTGGCTAGAAGGGAGGCCTCCCTCCCTTCTGGCCCGGCTCTAATCCCTCACCTCATTGGCTGATGTAGAAACGTACTGGCCAGTAGCCAATGGGGGGGTGGAGGAGGGTTGTGTGACAAGGGGAAGTTGTTTGCACACCAAATGGGCGATCAACAGATGGGCTCAACCATGTGGAGGTGCCAGTGACAGTGGTGGTGCGTGGGGAAAGAGAGCCTGCCTGACATTATGGTGCAAGTAGAGGAAATGGGAAAGGATGGAGGAGCAGAAATAGGAATTTTCAGATTGGAAATAAACTGTAATTGATGTCATAATGGTGCATTTTGGAAATCCCTCCTATGAAAATACTGAAAGATGTCGCATCTGCTCCTACAGCACTGTACTGTGTTGTCAGTCATTTGGGCAGCACTCAGCGTAATGAAAGAGGATTATATTATCCCCCCCCCCCCCCACACACACTGTTTGACTTCATCTCACACACTGCTACTGTGCCACCTGCACGACCGACCCTGCATGCCTACTGGATAGGGTTGCAAAATTCTGTTAATTTACACCAAATTTCCAGTTTTAGGATTCATGGATTCCTTGCTCATTCGCTCCTGATTACAGGAATATTCCAAATATTCTCGGAAAGTGACCGGAATATTTGGAGTCTAGGCCGGGCAACTGTAAAGGACTTTGTGACAACTATTGATGTAAAAAGAGCCTAATAAAATACATTTGATTAATTATTTCTCTGTGTATGTAGCAGGGGAGGCTGCTGAGGGGAGAACGGCTCATAATAATGGCTGGAACAGAGCTAATGGAATGGTATCAAACACCTGGAAACCATGTGTTTAATGTATTTGATACCATTCCACTGATTCCGCTCCTGTCATTACCCCGAGCCCGTTCTTTCCATTTAAGGTGCCACCAACCTCCTGTGGTATGTATGTCTATTCCCTCTTATATCTGCCTTATGTCTGTGTGTCTAGGTGTTTTCCCTGGACAAGACAGATGCCTTCCAGGACTTCTACAGCCCCTACAAGGCTGACATTAAGCACAACATGTTGGAGCGCTGTGCTGAGCAGATCGCCACTCTCTGCAACACCCTGAAGGAATACCCTGGCGTCAGATACAGAGGGTGAGAGAGAGAGGAAGCACTCTCAGTCACTAGGCTTTCTATTGCGCTGATACACAGCGTTTAACTCATATCGTGTCTAACACCTGTATAGACTGTTGTCTGTTGGAAAGCTAAGAGCCTGTCTGTTGTCTACTTGACTCAGGGAGTACAAAGACTGTGCCACACTGGCTCAGCTCCTGCAGGACAAGCTGGATGGCTACAAGGCAGACAACCCCACCATGGGAGAGGTGAGGCAGGAGAGGAGAGCAGACAACCAGGGTAGGACTCAATTCCATTTCAATTCCAGTCAATTCAGATAGTAAACACAATTTCACATTTTCCTCATTGAAAAACATTGGAGAGAATTAGTCTTGTAATTTCAGTGTACTCCCTGAATTGACTGGAATTTAAATGGAATTGACCTCAACCCTCAAGCCAACCAACCATAATGATTTCACTGGGACAGGGACTTACAAAACACACTGAGCCAGTGAACGGTAAAAGCAGCAGGTTGTGTTAGCGACCCCCTGCTGGGTGTCAACTAACGGTGGCCATTCAACATATAGAAATTACGTCCGATGTTCAGGTCAGAGGCGATAGGATAGCCACCAGCTGGTTATAGCCTTTCGCCGGCATGGTGTGTTTTGTCCTTTAGGTTACATTGAAACACGTCATTACGTAAAACCAATGTAGCACGCACAGACAAAATAATGGAATAGTAGAATCTACAGTTGTTGGAACATTTTGGAGGTTATGTATGAAACTGTAGTAGTGTAGTCGAATCATAATGTAAACACACGTACACTGGCACATGGAACAGTGGTACGATTCAGATGGTAGAGCATGGTGTTTGCAACGCCAGGGTTGTGGGTTCGATTCCTGGGGCCCCCCACACGTAAGATGAGTACACGCATGACTGTAAGTCGCTTTGGATCAAAGCATCTGCTAAATGGCATATATTATAGAAACATATTATTATAAACCTCTTTGTCCAGCCTTTTGCCTTTTGTCTGTTTATATTTCTCCTCTTTCTCTCCGCCCTGCTTAGGGTCCGGACAAGTCTCGCTCCCAGCTCTTGATTCTGGACCGAGGCTTTGACCCGGTCTCTCCCATCCTCCACGAGCTCACCCTCCAAGCCATGGGCTATGACCTGCTGGGCATCGAGAACGACGTCTACAAGTAAACACACACACACACACACACATACAGGCACAGCCTAGCAAGGGGTTCATGGCACCACAAAATGAAATAGAACATATAGGATCTATATCGCTATGTGAACAATAGGATCTATATGGAACAATAGGATCTATATCTCTATGTGAACAATAGGATCTCTATTTCTATGTGAACAATAGGATATCTATCTCTATGTGAACAATAGGATATCTTTATGAACAATAGCATATATATCTCTATGTGAACAATAGGATCTCTATATCTATGTGAACAATAGGATCTCTATCCATATGTGAACAATAGGATATCTATCTCTATGTAAACAATATAATCTCTATCTATATGTGAACAATAAGATCTATATTGAACAATAGTATCTCTATCCATACATTATGTGAATTAAAGGATACCTATCCCTAAGTGAAATAAATTATATCTATGCCTGGCAGCATATCTTTAGGTCCATCTCTTATTTTGTTAGGAAGTCATCCTATACTGTAGTTTCTTGTTTGGTTTGAAATCTAAATATGTTTGCTGTTATGGACTGCTCTCTCTAACCTCTCTCTCTCTCTTTATCATCTCTCTCTCACCTCTCTCTCTCTTTCTCATCTCTCTCTCTTACCTCTCTCATGTCTCATCTCTCTCATCTCTCTCCCATCTCTCGCTTTCTCATCTCCCTTTCCCTCACTTTTCTCTTACCTCTCTCTCTCATATCTCGCTCTCATCTCTCTTTCTCTCACCTTTCTGTGTGTGTGTGTCAGGTATGACACCAGCGGGATGGGGGAGGTCAAGGAGAAGGCGGTGTTGCTGGATGAGGATGATGATCTGTGGATGAGTCTCAGACACAAGCACATTGCAGAAGTCACCACGTGGGTCTCTAACAAATACAAATAGGATGCTCCCTTGGTTCACAGTCACACACACACACACATATATATATATATATATATATATATAACGAGAAAGCACAGACACAAGCGTGCATCATTCTTTAATTAATCTATCGCTCTCACGATCTCTTTCTCGCCCTCTCCCCCTCCCTCCCTCTCTTTCTCACATACATTCAAACAGGGCTGTGACCCGTTCTCTGAAAGAATTCTCATCCACCAAAAAGATGAACACAGGAGAGAAGGTACTGTACTCTAATTTCAGTCTGTATTAGTCCTACAGTACTGCATTATTGACCTGAGATGAGTCCTTTACCCTCTGTATTGTATTGGCTGCTGTGTGTGTCTAACAGTGATGTGCTGTTCTGGGTTTGTTTCAGACCACAATGAAAGACTTGGCTCAGATGCTGAAGAAGATGCCCCAGTATCAGAAAGAGCTGAGCAAGGTAAGCGTGTCTTAAGAGTGTGTCGATGCATGTCCTGTCACAGAATACATTGTAGACAACAAAAAAATTAAGAAAAAACTGCACATCTATCATCTATGTTCGGTTAGAGACCTTTTTCTTGTTAACACTTCACTATCACCAAACACACCCACCATGCTAAGTCTGACAACTGTTCCCCCAGGCAGCTATGACGTATATCGACTGTTCCCCCAGGCAGCTATGACGTATATCGACTGTTCCCCCAGGCAGCTATGACGTATATCGACTGTTCCCCCAGGCAGCTATGACGTATATCGACTGTTCCCCCAGGCAGCTATGACGTATATCGACTGTTCCCCAGGCAGCTATGACGTATATCGACTGTTCCCCCAGGCAGCTATGACGTATATCGACTGTTCCCCCAGGCAGCTATGACGTATATCGACTGTTCCCCCAGGCAGCTATGACGTATATCGACTGTTCCCCCAGGCAGCTATGACGTATATCGACTGTTCCCCCAGGCAGCTATGACGTATATCGACTGTTCCCCCAGGCAGCTATGACGTATATCGACTGTTCCCCCAGGCAGCTATGACGTATATCGACTGTTCCCCCAGGCAGCTATGACGTATATCGACTGTTCCCCCAGGCAGCTATGACGTATATCGACTGTTCCCCCAGGCAGCTATGACGTATATCGACTGTTCCCCCAGGCAGCTATGACGTATATCGACTGTTCCCCCAGGCAGCTATGACGTATATCGACTGTTCCCCCAGGCAGCTATGACGTATATCGACTGTTCCCCCAGGCAGCTATGACGTATATCGACTGTTCCCCCAGGCAGCTATGACGTATATCGACTGTTCCCCCAGGCAGCTATGACGTATATCGACTGTTCCCCCAGGCAGCTATGACGTATATCGACTGTTCCCCCAGGCAGCTATGACGTATATCGACTGTTCCCCCAGGCAGCTATGACGTATATCGACTGTTCCCCCAGGCAGCTATGACGTATATCGACTGTTCCCCCAGGCAGCTATGACGTATATCGACTGTTCCCCCAGGCAGCTATGACGTATATCGACTGTTCCCCCAGGCAGCTATGACGTATATCGACTGTTCCCCCAGGCAGCTATGACGTATATCGACTGTTCCCCCAGGCAGCTATGACGTATATCGACTGTTCCCCCAGGCAGCTATGACGTATATCGACTGTTCCCCCAGGCAGCTATGACGTATATCGACTGTTCCCCCAGGCAGCTATGACGTATATCGACTGTTCCCCCAGGCAGCTATGACGTATATCGACTGTTCCCCCAGGCAGCTATGACGTATATCGACTGTTCCCCCAGGCAGCTATGACGTATATCGACTGTTCCCCCAGGCAGCTATGACGTATATCGACTGTTCCCCCAGGCAGCTATGACGTATATCGACTGTTCCCCCAGGCAGCTATGACGTATATCGACTGTTCCCCCAGGCAGCTATGACGTATATCGACTGTTCCCCCAGGCAGCTATGACGTATATCGACTGTTCCCCCAGGCAGCTATGACGTATATCGACTGTTCCCCCAGGCAGCTATGACGTATATCGACTGTTCCCCCAGGCAGCTATGACGTATATCGACTGTTCCCCCAGGCAGCGATGACGTATATCGACTGTTCCCCCAGGCAGCGATGACGTATATCGACTGTTCCCCCAGGCAGCGATGACGTATATCGACTGTTCCCCCAGGCAGCGATGACGTATATCGACTGTTCCCCCAGGCAGCGATGACGTATATCGACTGTTCCCCCAGGCAGCGATGACGTATATCGACTGTTCCCCCAGGCAGCGATGACGTATATCGACTGTTCCCCCCAGGCAGCGATGACGTATATCGACTGTTCCCCCCCAGGCAGCGATGACGTATATCGACTGTTCCCCCCCAGGCAGCGATGACGTATATCGACTGTTCCCCCAGGCAGCTATGACGTATATCGACTGTTCCCCCAGGCAGCGATGGCGTATATCATGTTGAAGACCTTTACTATGGACTTAGATCCCACACATTCATAGTCCACGAAGGCACAGGTGTCAAACTCATTCCACGGAGGGCCGAGAAGTTGCAGGTTTTCGCTCCTCCCTTGTACTTGATTGATGAATTAAGGTCACTGATTAGTAAGGAACTCCCCTCACCTGGTTGTCTGGGTCTTAATTGAAAGGAAAAAACAAAAACCAGCAGACACTAGGCCCTCCATGGAATGAGTTGACACCCCTGAAGTCTACGGGATTCTGAGGCTTCAGCAATGATACTATACACATTGATACTATACACAATGATACTATACACACTGATACGATACTATACACAATGATACTATACGCACTGATACCATACTATACACAATGATACTATACACACTGATACTATACACAATGATACTATACTCACTGATACCATACTATACACACTGATACTATACATACTGATACTATACACACTGATACTATACACACTGATACTATACACAATGATACTATACTATACACAATGATACTACACACACTGATACTATACTATACACAATGATACTACACACAGATACTATACACAATGATACTATACACACTGATACAATACACTATACACAATGATACTATACACACTGATACAATACACTATACACAATGATACTATACTATACACAATGATACTATACACACTGATACTATACACACTAATACAATACACACTGATACAATACACTATACACAATGATACTATACACACTGATACTATACACACTGATACAATACACTATACACAGTGATACTATACTATACATACTGATACTATACACACTGATACTATACACACTGATACAATATACTATACACAATGATACTATACTATACACACTGATACTATACACACTGATACAATACACATTGATACAATATACACAATGATACTATACTATACACACTGATATTATACACAATGATACTATACACCCTGATACTATACTCACTGATACTATACACAATGATACGATACTATACACACTGATACTATACACACTGATACTATACACAATGATACTATACTCACTGATACAATGATACAATACGCACTGATACAATACACACTGATACAATACACAATGATACTATACTCACTGATACAATATACTATACACACTGATACTATACACACTGATACTATACACAATGATACTATACTCACTGATACAATATACTATACACAATGATACTATACACACTGATACTATACACACTGATACAATACACAATGATACTATACTCACTGATACAATATACTATACACACTGATACTATACACACTGATACTATACACAATGATACTATACTCACTGATACAATATACTATACACAATGATACTATACACACTGATACTATACACACTGATACAATGATACTATACACAATGATACTATACACACTGATATTACACACACTGATACTATACACACTGATACTATACACACTGATACTCTACACACTGATACTATACACACTGATACTCTACACACTGATACTATACACAATGATACTATACACACTGATATTACACACACTGATACTATACACAATGATACTATACACACTGATACTATACACACTGATACTCTACACACTGATACTCTACACACTGATATTACACACACTGATACTATACACACTGATACTATACACACTGATATTACACACACTGATACTATACACAATGATACTATACACACTGATACTATACACACTGATACTCTACACACTGATACTCTACACACTGATACTATACACACTGATACTATACACACTGATACTCTACACAATGATACTATACACACTGATATTACACACACTGATACTATACACAATGATACTATACACACTGATATTACACACACTGATACTATACACACTGATACTATAGACACTGATACTCTACACACTGATACTATACACAATGATACTATACACACTGATACTATGCACAATGATACTATACACACTGATACTATACACACTGATACAATATACTCTACACACTGATACTATACACACTGATACTATACACACTGATACTCTACACACTGATACTATGCACAATGATACTATACACACTGATAAATATACTATACACACTGATACTATACACACTGATACAATATACTATACACACTGATACTATACACACTGATACTATACACACTGATACAATATACTATACACACTGATACTATACACACTGATACAATATACTATACACACTGATACTATACACACTGACACTATACACACTGATACAATATACTATACACACTGATACTATACACACTGATACAATATACTATACACACTGATACTATACACACTGATACAATATACTATACACACTGATACAATATACTATACACACTGATACTATACACACTGATACTATACACACTGATACTATACACACTGATACTATACACACTGATACTATATACTATACACACTGATACTATACACACTGATACTATATACTATACACACTGATACTATACATGCTGATACTATACACACTGATACTATATACTATACACACTGATACTATACACACTGATACTATACACACTGATACTATATACTATACACACTGATACTATACACACTGATACTATACACACTGATACTATACACACTGATACTATATACTATACACACTGATACTATACATGCTGATACTATACACACTGATACTATATACTATACACACTGATACTATACACACTGATACTATACACACTGATACTCTACACACTGATACTCTACACACTGATACTCTACTATACACACTTATACTATATACTATACACACTGATACTATACACACTGATACTATACACACTGATACTATATACTATACACACTGATACTATACACACTGATACTATACACACTGATACTATATACTATACACACTGATACTATACATGCTGATACTATACACACTGATACTATATACTATACACACTGATACTCTACACACTGATACTCTACACACTGATACTCTACACACTGATACTATACTATACACACTGATACTATACACACTGATACTATACACAATGATACTATACACACTGATACAATATACTATACACACTGATACTCTACACACTGATACTCTACACACTGATACTCTACTATACACACTGATACTATACTATACACACTGATACTATACACACTGATACTATACACAATGATACTATACACACTGATACTATACACACTGATACTATACACACTGATACTATATACTATACACACTGATACTATACACACTGATACTATACACACTGATACTATATACTATACACACTGATACTATACATGCTGATACTATACACACTGATACTATATACTATACACACTGATACTCTACACACTGATACTCTACACACTGATACTCTACACACTGATACTATACTATACACACTGATACTATACACACTGATACTATACACAATGATACTATACACACTGATACAATATACTATACACACTGATACTCTACACACTGATACTCTACACACTGATACTCTACTATACACACTGATACTATACTATACACACTGATACTATACACACTGATACTATACACAATGATACTATACACACTGATACTCTACACACTGATACTATACACACTGATACAATATACTATACACACTGATACTATACACACTGATACTATACACACTGATACTATATACTATACACCCTGATACTATACACACTGATACAATATACTATACACACTGATACTATACACACTGATACAATATACTATACACACTGATACTATACACACTGATACAATATACTATACACACTGATACAATATACTATACACACTGATACAATATACTATACACACTGATACTATACACACTGATACTATACACACTGACACTATACACACTGATACTATACACTATACACGCTGATACTATACACACTGATACTATACACACTGATACTCTACACACTGATACTCTACACACTGACACTATACACACTGATACTATACACACTGATACTCTACACACTGATACTATACACACTGATACTCTACACACTGATACTATACACACTGATACTATACACACTGATACTATACACACTGATACTATACACAATGATACTCTACACACTGATACTATACACACTGATACTATACACACTGATACTATACACACTGATACTATACACACTGATACTCTACACACTGATACTCTACACACTGATACTCTACACACTGATACTCTACACACTGATACTCTACACACTGATACTCTACACACTGATACTATACACACTGATACTCTACACACTGATACTCTACACACTGACACTATACACACTGACACTATACACACTGATACTCTACACACTGATACTCTACACAATATACTATACACACTGATACTATACACACTGACACTATACACACTGATACTATACACTATACACGCTGATACTATACACACTGATACTATACACACTGATACTATACACACTGATACTATACACACTGATACTCTACACACTGATACTATACACACTGATACTCTACACACTGATACTCTACACACTGATACTCTACACACTGATACTATACACACTGATACTCTACACAATATACTATACACACTGATACTATACACACTGATACTATACACACTGACACTATACACACTGATACTATACACTATACACGCTGATACTATACACACTGATACTATACACACTGATACTCTACACACTGACACTATACACACTGATACTATACACACTGATACTCTACACACTGATACTCTACACACTGACACTATACACACTGATACTATACACACTGATACTATACACACTGATACTCTACACACTGATACTCTACACACTGACACTATACACACTGATACTATACACTATACACGCTGATACTATACACACTGATACTCTACACGCTGATACTATACACACTGATACTCTACACACTGATACTCTACACACTGATACTATACACACTGATACAATATACTATACACACTGATACTATACACACTGATACAATATACTATACACACTGATACTATACACACTGATACAATATACTATACACACTGATACAATATACTATACACACTGATACAATATACTATACACACTGATACTATACACACTGATACTATACACACTGACACTATACACACTGATACTATACACTATACACGCTGATACTATACACACTGATACTATACACGCTGATACTATACACACTGACACTCTACACACTGATACTATACACACTGATACTATACACACTGATACTATACACACTGATACTCTACACACTGATACTATACACACTGATACTCTACACACTGATACTATACACACTGATACTCTACACACTGATACTCTACACACTGATACTCTACACACTGACACTATACACAATGATACTATACACAATGATACTCTACACACTGATACTATACACACTGATACTCTACACACTGATACTATACACACTGATACTCTACACACTGATACTATACACACTGATACTCTACACACTGATACTCTACACACTGATACTCTACACACTGACACTCTACACACTGATACTCTACACACTGATACTCTACACACTGATACTCTACACACTGATACTCTACACACTGATACTCTACACACATACTCTACACACTGATACTCTACACACTGATACTCTACACACTGATACTCTACACACTGATACTCTACACACTGACACTATACACAATGATACTATACACACTGATACTATACACACTGATACTATACACACTGATACTCTACACACTGATACTATACACACTGATACTCTACACACTGATACTCTACACACTGATACTCTACACACTGATACTCTACACACTGATACTCTACTATACACACTGATACTATACACACTGATACTATACACACTGATACTCTACACACTGATACTCTACACACTGATACTCTACACACTGATACTATACACACTGATACTCTACACACTGATACTCTACACACTGATACTCTACACACTGATACTCTACACACTGATAATCTACACACTGATACTCTACACACTGATACTCTACTATACACACTGATACTATACACACTGATACTCTACACACTGATACTCTACACACTGATACTCTACACACTGATACTCTACACACTGATACTCTACTATACACACTGATACTCTACACACTGATACTCTACACACTGATACTATACACACTGATACTATACACGCTGATACTATACACGCTGACACTCTACACACTGATACTATACACACTGATACTATACACACTGATACTATACACACTGATACTCTACACACTGATACTATACACACTGATACTCTACACACTGATACTCTACACACTGATACTCTACACACTGATACTCTACACACTGATACTATACACAATGACACTATACACAATGATACTATACACAATGATACTCTACACACTGATACTATACACACTGATACTATACACACTGATACTCTACACACTGATACTCTACACACTGATACTATACACACTGATACTCTACACACTGATACTCTACACACTGATACTCTACACACTGACACTCTACACACTGATACTCTACACACTGATACTCTACACACTGATACTCTACACACTGATACTCTACACACTGATACTCTACACACATACTCTACACACTGATACTCTACACACTGATACTCTACACACTGATACTCTACACACTGATACTCTACACACTGACACTATACACAATGATACTATACACACTGATACTATACACACTGATACTATACACACTGATACTCTACACACTGATACTATACACACTGATACTCTACACACTGATACTCTACACACTGATACTCTACACACTGATACTCTACACACTGATACTCTACACACTGATACTCTACTATACACACTGATACTATACACACTGATACTATACACACTGATACTCTACACACTGATACTCTACACACTGATACTCTACACACTGATACTCTACACACTGATACTCTACACACTGATACTCTACACACTGATACTCTACACACTGATACTCTACACACTGATACTCTACACACTGATACTCTACACACTGATACTCTACTATACACACTGATACTATACACACTGATACTCTACACACTGATACTCTACACACTGATACTCTACACACTGATACTCTACACACTGATACTCTACTATACACACTGATACTCTACACACTGATACTCTACACACTGATACTCTACACACTGATACTCTACACACTGATACTCTACTATACACAATGATACTATACACACTGATACTCTACACACTGATACTCTACACACTGATACTCTACACACTGATACTCTACTCTACACACTGATACTCTACACACTGATACTCTACACACTGATACTCTACACACTGATACTCTACACACTGATACTCTACACACTGATACTCTACACACTGATACTCTACACACTGATACTCTACACACTGATACTCTACACACTGATACTATACACACTGATACTATACACACTGATACTCTACACACTGATACTATACACACTGATACTATACACACTGATACTCTACTATACACACTGATACTCTACACACTGATACTCTACTATACACACTGATACTCTACACACTGATACTCTACTATACACACTGATACTATACTATACACACTGATACTATACATGCTTATAGTCTGCATCCCAAATGGCTATCTATGTATTCTCTATAATAGGACACATTTTTGGCCCTGGTCAAATAGCGCACTATATAAGGAATAGGGTGCCATTTGGGATGTTGACATAGTATGCACACTTAACCGACTACAGTCTTCTGACTTTACCGCTGACCATCTGCGTGTGTACAATTCTCCCTGTGTTTCAGTACTCCACTCACCTCCACCTGGCTGAGGACTGTATGAACCGTTATCAGGGCACCGTGGACAAGCTGTGTCGTGTGGAGCAGGTAACACAATGTACCTGTGTTCTATGTTCAGTACCCTACTCCTCAGTTCAAAGACCAAAGACTATGAGACGCTTGAAAATGAAGGCCAGAGAATTTACAGGTGCTGATTGCTGAGACCAATCGGCACAGAGTGGACTAGTACAACTTGATGCTATTTGTAGGAGCTCCAGTGAATTGGAGTACACTTGTTTTAAATGGGTACTCCGGGTATACACTGAGTGCACAAAATATTAAGAATGCCTGCTCTTTCCATGACATACACTGAACAGGTGAATCCAGGTGAAAGCTATGATCCCTTGTTGATGTCACTCATCAAATCCACTTCAATCAGTGTAGATGAAGGGGAGGAGACAGGTTAAAGAAGGATTATTAATCCTTGAGACATGGATTGTGTATGTGTGCCATTCAGAGAGTGAATGGGCAAGACAAAAGATTTAAGTGCTTTTGAACGTGGTATGGAAGTAGGTGCCAGGCGAACCGCTTTGTGTCAAGAACTGCAACGCTGCTGGGTTTTGCACACTCAACAGTTTCCTGTGTGTATCAAGAATGTTCCACCACCCAAAGGACATCCAGACAACTTGACACAACTGTGGGAAGCATTGGCGTCAACATGGGCCAGCATCCCTGTGGAACGCTTTCGACACCTTGTAGAGTCCATGTCCGACGAATTGAGGATGTTCTAATGGCCAATGTGGGGGTGCAACTCAATATTAGGAAGTTGTTCTTAATGTTTTGTCCACTCAGTCTATATCTAACCATCTAATCCATATCTAACCATCACTACCATATCTAACCATCTGCGCTACTCGGGGCTTCCGTGATTGGGAGTCCAAAAGGGCGGCGCACAATTGGCCCAGCATCGTTAGGGTTTGGACGGTGTAGGCCGTCATTGTAAATAACAATTTGTTCTTAACTGCCTTAACTAGTTAAATAAAGGTTAAATAAATATTTTAAATAAAATGAAACCCTGTGCCCCTCCCCTGTCTTTGCCCCTTGCCCTACCCCAGGACCTAGCGATGGGTACGGATGCAGAGGGAGAGAAGATCAAGGACCCCATGAGGGCCATCGTGCCCGTCCTGCTGGACAAAGACGTCACTGTCTTCGACAAGATTCGCATCATCCTCCTCTATATCTTCATGAAGAACGGTGAGAGATAAATCCCTTTTCTGTGTGTCTGTAGTTTACTATGTACAATACTATGTACTAATGCAGGGTTTCCCAAACTCTGTTTTGGTTTTTGCCCTAGCACTACACAGCTGATTCAAGTAATCAGCTAATCATCAAGCTTTGATTTGGGTGTGTGCATGTTTCTGCGTGTGTGTGTGTGTTTTCGGTGCATGTGTCTGTATTTGTGCATGTGTCAGGTGTTTCGGAGGAGAACCTGTGTAAGCTCCTCCAGCATGCTAACATCCCTCCCGAGGACAGTGACATCATCTCCAACATGGCCCATATGGGCATGCCCATCATCTCAGAGGTTAGCTCCTATAGGAACATAGTAACACCAGGACCTGTATTCATTAGGCACCGAGCGGAAGAAAATTTACTGAACAGGGAGGTACTACAAACTAATTTGTCCAATAAGAAACACTTGGTTTTATTTTCTGTTGCAAAACGTTTTGCTACATTTTGCTACAGTGTGCTCTAATGAATATGAACCATTGTGGAACCATCACACAACTCTCTCACACAATTGAGTAGAAACACTTTAACATGTGGATTGGGGATCCATCTTTGAATAGAGGCATGAATAAGATATCCTCGGTGGTTATATGCTGTCTGTGTCCAACTGAAGAGTATTTGAGTGCATCCGTCATCTACTCGAAGCACTTTGAGAGTCCTTATGTAATGAACAGCATTCCTAATAAAATAATAATAATGATTCATTTTCTAGGGGAATCCGACCCGCAAGGTGAAGAAGACTGACCGGAAGGAGAGAGTGAGTGAGCAGACCTACCAGCTGTCCCGATGGACCCCTCTTATCAAGGACATCATGGAGGCATGTCCAGTCTGCTATCCTAAACTGTTATATATTGGATTTGATTAGAAAGTAGGGTCTATCCTACAGTAGTTTAGTGTGGGTGGATACTAAGTTAAGACTGACAGGAAAAGAGTGGTTTCTAGCTTTTAGGGTTAGGGTTGATCCAGGGTGTGGACATGAAGCTAGGGTGTGGACATGGGGTTAGGGTTGATCCAGGGTGTGGACATGGGGTTAGGGTTGAGCCAGGGTGTGGACATTAAGCTAGGGTTAGTTCACTGACCCTATTTTGTTTCTCCTCAGGATGGGTCAGGGTTAGTTCACTGACCCTGTTTTGTTTCTCCTCAGGATGGGTCAGGGTTATTTCACTGACCCTGTTTTGTTTCTCCTCAGGATGGGTCAGGCTTAGTTCACTGACCCTGTTTTGTTTCTCCTCAGGATGGGTCAGGGTTAGTTCACTGACCTTGTTTTGTTTCTCCTCAGGATGGGTCAGGGTTAGTTCACTGACCCTGTTTTGTTTCTCCTCAGGATGGGTCAGGCTTAGTTCACTGACCCTGTTTTGTTTCTCCTCAGGATGGGTCAGGCTTAGTTCACTGACCCTGTTTTGTTTCTCCTCAGGATGGGTCAGGGTTAGTTCACTGACCCTGTTTTGTTTCTCCTCAGGATGCCATTGAGGACAAACTGGATCCAAAGCAGTACCCCTACATCTCCCAACGAACTGCCTCCACTCACTCCAGCGCTCCATCAAGGTATGCAAGTAAACTATATGAATTGTACATCCCCTCTGTAGTCTGTCACTTCTGAGTTTCCAATGACTTACTGGAATTATTAATTTTAGCTTCTAGTGGAGGTAGGAACGGCCTCAATATTTAATTGGACAGTTCATCTGTTCTACACTACAAACTATCAACAGACTATCAGTAACATGTCAACTGCATGTCTGTTGACTTTCAACAAGAAAGTGGCTGTAGTCAAGAAATTGACGGACACTATGAAAGCTCCATCCAAGTTTATTCACCCTTTGGGTCAATACAGCTGCATAAGACAAAAGACATATTCACACGAGCACTGATATTTAACCCTTATGCTGAGTCTCCTCCTACACATCTGAACAGCCAATGCATCTCTGCTGCTCTTCCTTACTTCATCTGACCTGACCTCTGCCCCAAAGTGCTCACTCCTCCCCAACTCACAGCTGTCATGTTGACTCGCACCAGACTGTGTCCTTTTTCCTCCCATAGGATCCCTGATGTCTAACAATAACATATCCTGACAGAATGTAAATGTCATACATTCCCCTCTCTCCCTCAGCGACATGAATAAGTATATTTCATATTTACAGAACCCAACACCATATAAAGTGTTACTTGAATGTCCTGCCCTCCTCATTACAGTGCCCGGTACGGAAACTGGCACAAGAACAAGGGCCCCACAGAGATGAAGACTGGTCCTCGGGTCATCGTCTTCATCATCGGAGGCATGACCTTTAGTGAGATGCGCTGCGTCTACGAAGTCACACAGGCCAATGGCAAATGGGAGGCCATCATTGGTGAGTTGGCAGCATGGGTGGGGTGAAATGTCATGGTCATAACTGTACGTCCGACGTAGAATCCACTCGTTGCCGGACTTGAGAATTATACTCGTTGCACCACGTAGCCCTTTTATGTACATTCTACCTGGATATACATTGTACACCTAGTAGGGAGCAGGCATAGGGTGTACAACCAGAACTATATTGCAGGGAAAAGGGAGATATCTTCTCCAACTAAATATCCTGAATCATCCTGGCATGGCGATACTTAGGAAATCATTAGAATATACTGTTGAAATCCTATAGTTCTATTCCACTGTGGCTGACTCAGCTGCTGCTGGATGGAATCTGCTTTGTGTGCTCAGATCAGATGGTGTTTCTGAGAAAACATCAGAGACAGGATATATGTGCTGTTGTGACAACAGGGAATGGATACCATGCAGGTTCAGGCAGAGGACACAGTCGACTATGTGTTAGTACTCCCTGTATATAGCCATGTTATTTTTGCTCGTTATTGGACTGCCATTTTTGTCATTAACATTTATCTTTCAGGGGAACCCAAGACCTCCCCCAGAAAACAGACTTATTGAGATACAATGTGAAATGAGCATGCAGCATTTGTCCCACTCCCTCCATAGGCTCCACCCACATGCTCACTCCCACCAAATACCTGAAGGAGCTGCAGCACCCTGACTTCCTGGACCCCAACGCTGCCCCTGAGGAACCAGAGCCGGCCCTCGCAGAATGAGAACACACACTGAAAAGTAAAGATGGTCGTTGTGATGTGAAGCCCCTCTCTCAGCCTCCTCTCACCACGTACCCTCCACTGGCCCAGGACTCTTAGTCCCCTGTGTTGCGTCCCAAATGGAACCCTTTTCCTTCTACAGTGAACTACTTTTGACCAGGACCCATAGGGATCCATCCTCCATCCTGTTGTTCCATGGTTCAGTCGTTTGGACCCATGGAGATCCACACTGTGACTCCCCTGTTTGTGATCCATCCTGTTGTTCCATTGTTCAGTCGTTTGGACCCATGGAGATCCACACTGTGACTCCCCTGTTTGTGATCCATCCTGTTGTTCCATTGTTCAGTCGGTTGGACCCATGGAGATCCACACTGTGACTCCCCTGTTTGTGATCCAGTCAGTTGTTCCATGTTCCCACCTCTATTCCCTCCATGTCATTGTATACCTGGTCTGTGGTGCTGTCATCTATTCTGTTTATCTTGTGTGCACTCTCTGTATCTGTCCTTGGTATGCTACGTGTAGACCACAGGAGGCTGCTGAAGGGAGGACGGCTCATAATAATGGCCGGAATGGAGCTAATGGAATGCCATCAAACACCTGGAAACAATGTGTTTGATGAATTTGATACCATTCCCCTGATTCCACTCCATCCATTACCACGTGCCCGTCCTCCCCAATTAAGGTACCACCAACCTCCTGTGATGTAGACAGTTGTCAAAAGCTCCCCTTTTCTGTGGAGAATTTAGTCTTTGAGAAAAAAATATCTCTGTCCATCCATTCGATATCAAACTCTCTGTTGAAGCACTTCTTGTATGATTGTTTGTCAAAACAACCGTTTGACAGAGGGGTTGATATATATGGATAAATATTTATTTTTCCTCAGACACTATATGCCAATGAAACATTTCTTCATAGATGTTATTTTTACTGGGCCTTTTTGCACCTCCATCGTTTTTATGTCTGCCATTTGACATGGTTTAGAGGAGCAGCACCTATGGTCGATTTCTGCTGTGCATATCATGGTGACTGATGCAGAAATGTTATATTTCCGTGAATATGATACTCTTTCCTGGACTAAAAGCTGAACCCATGTCTTTATATGGGATTTCTAATGTCTGTGTATTTCTGTCTATCATTCCCATTTGGAACTGAAGGCCTACTGTACTTTAATTTAGCAGATGAATCAAGTCTTCAATGATATGTTAATTCTTTGATATGTTCCAAGTTATTCAACTACTCTAATTCTCTCTCTCTGTTTCTCCCCGTCTCTCTCTGCAGGATCAACCAATATCTTCACCCCTACAAGCCTTCTTCAAACTCTCAAAGACCTGGATAAACAAGCAGAGGTTTAAGCAGAACCCCCTGGCTGTAGCTGTCCCTCTCTTAACTAGCTGTCCCTCTCTTAACTAGCTGTCCCTCTCTTAACTAGCTGTCCCTCTCTTAACTAGCTGTTCTTCTCTTAACTAGCTGTCCTTCTCTTAACTCCCTCAGCCGGCATATTCTACTCAAGACGTCCATACCAAACCCCTTCTACTCTATATATAAGACAATAAAGAAAATGGCTCTGTCTATTTCAAATATATCAAAGTCATGTATTCAGATATCATTTTTTTTTAATAAGATAATTTAAAGCCATACCACCAAAAAACACCATGTTTTACCTACTGTACATAAACCCTGATGACTGTATAGTAATAATATAATTTCAATTTGTTTGTCAGATTGAAGGGAAGAGTAGAGTCTGTGATGGATGACTGATACTATATGAGCAGTGGATGTAAACTGCCATCTCAGGATGCCATTGTTGCACTTTCTTAAAAAGGAAGCCAATCATAGACGAGATTGGATAAGTGTGGGTGGAATTTGAGGAATTATTCAGGCTGGTGATTGGTGTAGAGTGTTCGCCATGTTCCAGGCATTCAGGAATATAAAGGGACCAACTGGGATGATGGTGGAATGGGATCTATAATGTCCCTTTAATACCCCCTCAAAAATATGTGCAAGATTCCTGTCTTTCCAACAGACCTTTCAATACATTTCATAAAAGTATTCATATAACATTTATTTGAAAAAAACAACTAGCTGAATATTGGAATGAACTTGGAAATACACTTGGAATGTATTTGAATACTGAAATAACTGACTCAAATACACTCCCAAGCATTTAACCAAGTTATTTGAAAAGCCAGGTCTGTTTTTAGTGGTTTAGCATTAAGCTTTTATCTCATTGCTTGTAAACGTTTCAGGAACAATGAGCAAAAATACCAATATTTTTTAAACTCACAATTGTATAATTTGAACATCATCACCATCTTCATCACCAACATCATCACCATCTTCCTCGTAATGCAATCAGTAGTTTGTAGAATATATGCCATACTGTATCAATGTTTCTATTCCTGGTGATTATTCTGACTTTGCAAATGCCAATGTGAAGCCACTCTGTACTAGTGCTCATGTAGCTGTAGCTAGCAGTACAGTTACAGTAGTTGGGCTGTAGCTAGCAGTACAGTTACAGTAGTTGGGCTGTAGCTAGCAGTACAGTTACAGTAGTTGGGCTGTAGCTAGCAGTACAGTTACAGTAGTTGGGCTGTAGCGAGCAGTACAGTTACAGTAGTTGGGCTGTAGCGAGCAGTACAGTTACAGTAGTTGGGCTGTAGCTAGCAGTACAGTTACAGTAGTTGGGCTGTAGCTAGCAGTACAGTTACAGTAGTTGGGCTGTAGCTAGCAGTACAGTTACAGTAGTTGGGCTGTAGCTAGCAGTACAGTTACAGTAGTTGGGCTGTAGCTAGCAGTACAGTTACAGTAGTTGGGCTGTAGCTAGCAGTACAGTTACAGTAGTTGGGCTGTGATGACCAACCATTGGAAAGTTATTCCTCTTCATTTAGTTTAATTTTTGTCCCAATTTCCAGTGCAGCGTTGACACTGTCATGATGCAAACTCATTTATTGGCGTTGTTGTTGTTACAGTTGTTGTTGTTTTTGTTTACTCTATAGTAGGGTTATCTATTATTTCTCAAGATAGATTAATATCAGTGTATTTGATCAGAATTCTATGCTTGGAAGTAATTTATCACAAACAATACACGTTCATGTACTAAAGCTCTAATAAAGTTGCTTCAAAGAAAATGCTGATGTTTTAGTCTGTTACATTATTACATGAAATGCATATCGGTAAACAGTTTAGTCATTGTGGGATGGATGGGTTGGACTGCTGCTGATCCTCTATTGACGTTACAAACTATCTGGGTGGTTCAAGAAAAATGTCTGAGAGGCTAGTGCATAATTTAGTACAAGGTCCCCTGAACTAAACTGGAAGACTTTGATAGTAATACTGTAACATTGTAATGTATGTCAATTATAATAATATTGCAGTACCATTTACAACCACTGGAGAGAAGCATTGGCATATAAACATAATAGCAGCCCGCAGAACATGGCTTTGCTTTGACAGCCCGGACGAGCCAACATACACTATATATACAAAAGTTTGTGGACACCCCTTAAAATTTGTGGATTTGGCTTTTTCAGCCACACCCGCTGCTGACAGGTATATAAAATGGAGCACTCCATTGACAAACATTGGCAGTAGAATGCCCTTACTGAAGAGCTCAGTGACTTTCAACATGGCACCATCATAGGATGCCAACTTTCCAACAAGTCCGTTCGTTAAATGTATGCCCTGTTAGAGCTGCCCCGGTCAGTTGTAAGTGCTGTTATTGTGAAGTGGAAACATCTAGGAGCAACAACGGCTCAGCCGCAAAGTGGTAGGACACACAAGCTCACAGAATGGGATCGTTGAGTGCTATGGCGCGTAAAAATAATCTGTCCTCAGTTGCAACACTTACCACCGAGATTCAAACTGCCTCTGGAAGCAACGACAGCACAATAACTGTTCGTCGGGAGCTTCATGAAATGGGTTTCCATGGCCGAGCAGCCGCACACAACCTAAGATCCCCATGCTCAATGCCAAGTGGCTGGAGTGGTGTTAAGCTTGCCACCATTGGACTCTGGAGCAGTGGAAACGCGTTCTCTGGAGTGATGAATCACACTTCACCATCTGGCAGTCCGACAGACAAATCTGGGTTTGACGGATGCCAGGAGAACGCTACCTGCCCAAATGCATAGTGCCAACTGTAAAGTTTGGCGGAGGAGGAATAATTGTCTTGGGCTGTTTTTCATGGTTTGGGCTAGGCCCCTTAGTTCCAGTGAAGGGAAATCTTAACACTACAGCATACAATGACATTCTAGATTATTCTATGCTTCCAAATTTGTGGCAACAGTTTGGGGAAGGCCCTTTCCTGTTTCAGCATAACAATGCCCCCATTCACAAAGTGAGGTCCATACAGAAATGGTTTGTTGAGATCGGTGTGGAAGAACTTCACTGTCCTGCACAGAGCCCTGATCTCAACCCTATGGAACACCTTTGGGATGAATTTGAAAGCCGACTGCGAGCCAGGCCTAATCGCCCAACATCAGTGCCCGACATCACTAATTATTTTGTGGCTGAATGGAAGGTAGTCCCCACAGCAATGTTCAACATCTAGTGGAAAGCCTTCCCATAAGATTGGAGGCTGTTATAGCAGATAAGGGGGGACCAACTCCATATTAATGCCCATGATGTCGGAATGAGATGTTCGACAAGCAGGTGTCCACATACTTTTGGTCATGTTGTGTACTTCTCCAGCTTTTGAATATTGTGGGGGTTGCTTCAAGCAACGATATATTTGCGTGAATGGTAAGAGACCTACATTAGTACAATTATTCATTCTACAACAGGATTTCAAGCAGTGAAGCAACTTCTAGTTGCAGCTATATTTACATTTCTCGCTGATTATCTCCGTACATAGTCATGAGTGAATGCATAGCCAAAATAGAACTCCTACCCGGCTTAATATACCAGTACAGTACACCCAGAGTCATATGTGCTGTCCTGTTTGCTAGCTTTATAATACTAGTCTCTCTGTGGAGCACTGTGAGGGAAGCTCAAGGCCATAGAGACTGCAGCAGAACACAGGAAATGCACCTGCCTATAGGCAGTGGCTACTGAGCCAATTGAATAGACACTCCCTTTTATGGTGGCAGTATATTCTTCATAGTCCCTGAAGGAATAAATAAAGTTGTATTGAATTGAACATTTAATTGAGGATGTTTCAATGTATCATGAAATGGAAAATGTCTGAATAAAATATGTATTTTGAAATGTTCTAGCTATATTCAACCTAACCAGGCAAACAAGATTCAAAACATGAGTTGGTAAATCTTTATTCAATTCAATTCAGTGTTGTACTGCGATGCACTCTATAGACTTGAGGAATATGTCTGATCTTTTAGTGCAGTAAGCATTAGGTTATGATTGTACACCTCTAAGACCGTCAGCTGTGTATGATAGGCTGCTACAACTAAAGCTCTAAAACATTAGCCTGGTCCCAGATCTGTGCTTGGTTGGTCTCGCCAACTCCGTTCTCCATTGCTGTCATTGTCAAGACAAACGTTGGCATGACAAAGAGTTGGTATGCTAGCACAAACAGACTGGCACTCAGGCTAGGTCTAAAACATTGTCCAGTCGGATTCTTTCCCATACAGCTTGAGCCTACTCCTGGGCAACATAAGGTATAGAAACAAGAATCAAGATGACGCAGACTTGTATATAGTCTACATTAGATCTGCATAGGGGTTTTCATCTTATCGTATGTGTCCATTCTAGGCGTTGTTTTGGTGCAAAGAAAAATCCTTAAGCGATGTGGCATTGGCCCACCTTCCCCTGCTATAGTTAATACAATACACTTGTCGCAAATGGCCCTCTATTCCCTTTATAGTGTGCTACTGTTGAGCAGAGCCCTAATGGAGTAGTGCACTGTAAAGGGAATAGGGTGCCATTTGGGACAAAATCACGATTAGTCAATTTGCTTCTTATGTGATTGTTACCCAACTAGAACCCGAGAAAGTACATTCTAGAAAGTGACAGCAGACAGGAATAATACTGTGATATTGTTTGTAGTTGTGTGATTCTGTCAAACAGTAATTGAATGTCTCTCTCTCTCTTTCTCTCTAATATATGTATATATATATAATTATGTCTATAAATGTATTTACAGTGTATACTTTATATGTGGACAAGATATGAAGTATGTATCATGTCTGGACGGTTTGCATTCACAAAAACGTTGTCATTTTTACAATATTAAAAAATACCAATATAAACCTTCTGTCTATCATCATTTATTACAAGCTTATTGAAACATCTATGATCAGTTGTTTTATACAACCTACAATACTCTACTCTCTTGTTCAATCTTATACTCTGTAATACATTTTATATAATCATATGCTCTCTTTTATACTCTTACTAACTATTACTAGAGTTAATTGATACTGAATCCACAGGCCTGCTGCTACCTGGAGCATCCCCAAATACAACAGGAAGCCTTAGAATCCACGGTAATATCTTCCTACACTATCCTGATATATGGGTAGCGTCTCAAATTACACCCTATTCCCTATATGGTCAAAAGTAGTGCATTATATAGGAAATAGGGTGGCATTTGGGTTGCAACCTCTCTCTCTCACACACAGTGTTGATTATGGCTGAATACAACTGCCTCCACCCCTGCTCTGCTTGTAGTGAGTCAGTTACCTATAATTGAAAAGTTATCTCGCTGTATAACAATGAGTTAGCAGTCTGTTGACTAATTTCCATCTCTGACTTAGCTTACCATCTCTGACTTAGCTTACCATCTCTGACTTAGCTTACCATCTCTGACTTAGCTTACCATCTCTGACTTAGCTTACCATCTCTGACTTAGCTTACCATCTCTGACTTAGCTTACCATCTCTGACTTAGCTTACAGCTCCCATGAAGTGCCTTTGCTAAGTTTTCAGAATTGCATCTCCTGAACACAAAGTAAAGAAAAGTAACTATTGTTATAAATAACACATAAATGGATGCAAGTCAATTAATACAATCCATTTTAAAATGTGATCCTTTTACATACACAGACTATCTAACATTACATTATAAATAGCTCCAATCCTCTTAACTCTTGAAGGTGTCTCAGTGCCATATACACTAAATATTATATACATGTACAGAAGTATGGGTGCAGGAGTTCATTAAACATTACAGACATTATACAAAAAGTATTTTAGAGATGGCATAAAGGTATAGTTCGACTAAGATTAGATACAATTTATATCCATTGTCAAAGCACCATCTTGGTATAACCACTGAGGGGAGAGCTGCTCCTAAAGGCAGACCATTTGGAGAGTAGAAAGCAGGGAGAATGAAAAGCAAGCGGCTAAATGTAATGACATCATTGATGACATTACACCAGTTCAATGACATTAGGTTCTATTGGTGAGCTCTTAGGTTATATTAAAGTATATTGGTGGGTTCTTCTTAGGTTATATTAGGTTATATTGGTGGGTTCTTCTTAGGTTATACTAGGTTCTGTTGGTGGGTTCTTAGGTTATACTAGGTTCTATTCGTAGGTTATACAGTGCATTCTGAAAGTATTCAGACCCCTTGACTTGTTCCACATTTTGTTACGTTACAGCCTTATTCGAAAATTGATTAAATTGTTTATTTCCATCATCAATCTACACACAATACCCCATAATGACAAAGCAAAAAACGTTTTTAAAAATGTTTTGCAAATGTATATAAAAATACATAATAAACTGAAATATCACATTTACAGAAATATTCAGACCCTTTACTCAGTACGTTTTTGAAGCACGTTTGACACACCTGTATTCAGAGGTGTCACGCCCTGACCATAGATGTAACGGATTTCCTCCTCCTCTTCATCCGAAGAGGAGGAGCAAGGATTCGACCAAAATGCAGCGTTGGAATAGGACATAATGAATTTATTTAACAAGACAAAAAACGAACTAACTTGAATAACTAACAAAATAACAAAACGGAGTAGACAGACCTGGACATGAGAACTTACATGAAACACGAAGAACGCACGAACAGGTACAGACTACAACAAACGAACGAACGAACAAACAAACCGAAACAGTCCCGTGTGGTGCATAGACACAGACACGGAAGACAACCACCCACAAACAATCAATGTGAAAACACCTACCTTAATATGGCTCTCAATCAGAGGAAATGAAAACCACCTGCCTCTAATTGAGAACCATATCAGGTCACCCTTTAACAAACATAGAAACACATAACATAGACTACCCACCCAAACTCACGCCCTGACCGTCAAACACATAGAAAATAACAGAAAACCGGTCAGGAACGTGACAATAGAGAGCTTCCGGCGACGTTTCACAGTCCGGAACCTCCTGAGACGGTCCGTGGTCCGGAACCTCCTGATACGGTCCGCGGTCCGGAGCCTTCAGCGACGGTCTGCGGTCCAGAGCCTCCTGCGGGGATTCTCAGTCCAGAGCCTCCTGCGACGGTCCGGAGTCCCCGGCGACGATCTTCGGTCCGGAGTCCCCGGCGACGATCTACGGTCCGGAGTCCCCGGCGGCGACCCACGGTCCGGTTCCTCCGGCGACGATCCACGGTCCGGTTCCTCCGGCGACGATCCACGGTCCGGTTCCTCCAGCGACGATCCACGGTCTGGAGTCCCCGGCAACGATCCACGGTCCGGTTCCTCCGGCGACGATCCACGGTCCAGTTCCTTTGGCAAAGATCCACGGTCCGGAGCCCCCGGCGATGATCCACGGTCCGGAGCATCCGGCGACGCGCCAGGCACCGGAGCCGCTCCCGATGGTAGATGCCCACCCGGACCCTCCCCTATTGCGTCAGGTTTTACGGTCGGAGTCCGCACCTTTGGGGGGGGGGGGGGGGGGGGTACTGTCACGCCCTGATCATAGAGAGCCTGTTATTCTCTATGTTGGTTAGGTCGGGGTGTGACTAGGGTGGGTCATCTAGATAATTATATATCTATGTTGGCCTGGTATGATTCCCAATCAGAGGCAGCTGTTTATCATTGTCTCTGATTGGGGATCATATTTAGGCACCCATTTCCCCTTTGTGCTTTGTGGGATCTTGTCTAGGTATAGTTGCCTGTGAGCACTACTCTGAGCTTCACGTTTCGTTTGTTCGCTTTATTGTTTTTGTTATTTGAGTTTTCTCTTCCTAATAAAAAGGATGGAAACATACCACGCTGCATTTTGGTCCAGTCCTTATGACGATCGTGACAAGAGGTGTAAAGTACTTAAGTGAAAATACTACTTAAGTATCTGTACTTTACTTTTCTATTCATATTTTTCACTAATATTGTACTTTTTACTCCACACATTTTCCTTGACACCCAGAAGTATTTGTTACGTGTTCAATGCTTAGCAGGACAGGAAAATATTCCAATTCACGCACTTATCAACTGAACATCCCTGGTCATCCTTATTGCCTCTGATCTGGCGGACTCACGAAACACACATGCTTTGTTTGTAAATTATGTCTGAGTGTTGGAGTGTGCGGTGTGCCCCTGGCTATCCATTAATAAAAAAACAAGAAAATGATGCTGGTTTGCTTAATATAAGGAATTTGAAATGATTTATACTTTTACTTTTGATACTTAAGTATATTTTAAACCAAATACTTTTAGACTTTTACTCAAGTAGGAATTTGCTGGGTGAATTTTACTTGAGTCATTTTCTATTAAGGTATCTTTACTTTTCCTCAAGTATGACAGTTGGATACTTATTCCACCACTGCCTGTATTTGGGGAGTTTCTACCATTTTTATCTTCAGATCCTCTCAATCTCTGTCAGGTTGGATGGGGAGCGTCACTGCACAGCTATTTTCAGGTCTCTCCAGAGATGTTCGATCGGGTTCAAGTCCGGGCTCTGGCTGGGCCACTCAAGGACATTCAGAGATTTGTCCCGAAGCCACTCCTGCGTTGTCTTGGCTGTGTGCTTAGGGTCGTTGTCCTATTTGAAGGTGAACCTTCGCCCCAGTCTGAGGTCCTGAGTGCTCTGGAGCAAGTTTCCATCAATGATCTCTTTGTACTTTCCTCTGTTCATCTTTCCCTCAATCCTGACTAGTTTCCCTGCCACTGAAAAACATCCCCACAGCATGATGCTGCCAACCCCATGCATCACCATAGGGATGCTACCAGGTTTCCTCCAGACGTGACGCTTCACATTCAGGCCAAACAGTGTCTCCTGACCCCTCCTGTCTCTGCCTCCAGTATTGATGCTGCAGTAGTTTATGTGTCGGGGGCTAGGGTCAGTCTGTTATATCTGTCTTATCCGGTGTCCTGTGTGAATTTAAGTATACTCTCTCTAATTCTTTCTCTATTTTTCTCTCTTTCTTTCTTTCTTTCTTTCTCTCTTTCTCTCTTTCTTTCTCTTTCATGGAGGACCTGAGCCCTAGGACCATGCCTCAGGACTACCTGGCCTCATGACTCCTTGCTGTCCCCAGTCCACCTGGTCGTGCTGCTGCTCCAGTTCCAACTGTTCTGCCTGCGGCTATGGAACACTGACCTGTTCACCGGACGTGCTACCTGTCCCAGACCTGCTGTTTTCAACTCTCTAGAGACAGCAAGAGTGGTAGAGATACTCTGAATGATCGGCTATGAAAAGCCAACTGACATTTACTCCTGAGGTGCTGACATGTTGCAACCCCGACAACCACTGGGATTATTATTATTTGACTCTGCTGGTCATCTATGAAAATTTGAACATCTTGGCAATGTTCTGTTATAATCTCCATCCGGCACAGCCAGAAGAGGACTGGCCACCCCTCATAGCCTGGTTCCTCTCTAGGTTTCTTCCTAGGTTCTGGCCTTTCTAGGGAGTTTTTCCTAGCCACCGTGCTTCTACACCTGCATTGCTTGCTGTTTGGGGTTTTAGACTGGGTTTCTGTACAGCACTTTGTGACATTAGCTGATGTAAGAAGGGCTTTATAAATACATTTGATTGATTGATTGAGGCCAAAGAATTCAATCTTGGTATCATCAGACCAGAGAATCTTGTTTCTCATGGTCTGAGAGTCTTTAGGAGCCTTTTGGCAAACTCCAATGTACCTTTTACTGGAGATTGGCTTCTGTCTAGCCTCTCCACTATAAATGCCTGATTGGTGGAGTGCTGAAGTGATGGTTGTCCTTCTGGAAAGTTCTGGAACTCTGGAGCTCTGTCAGAGTGACCATCGGGTTCTTGGTCACATCCCTGACCAATGCCCTTCTCCCTGATTGCTCAGTTTGGCCTGGCGGCCAGCACTAGGAAGAACCTTGGTGGTTCCAAACTTCTTCCATTGAAGAATGATGGAGGCCACTGTGTTCTTGGGGACCTTCAATGCTGCAGACATTTATTGGTACCCTTCCCCAGATCTGTGCCTCAACACAATCCTGTCTCGGAGCTCTCCGAACAATTCCTTCGACCTCATGGCTTGGTTTTTGCTCTGACATGCACTGTCAACTGTGGGACCTTATATAGACAGGTGTGTGCCTTTCCAAATCATGTCCAATCAATTGAATTTACCACAGGTGGTCTAGAATCAAGTTGTAGAAACATCTCAAGGATGATCATTGGAATCAGGATGCACCTGAGCTCAATTTCGAGTCTTATAGAAAATACTTATGTAAATAAGGTATTTCTGATTTTAATACATTTGCTACAATTTCTAAAAACCAGTTTTTGCTTTGTCATTATGGGGTAGATTGATGAGGAACATTTTTAATTTAGAATAAGTCTGTAACGTAACAAAATATGGAAAAAGTCAATGGGTCTGAATACTTTCCAAATGCACTGTATTAGACTATATCGGTGGGTTTTTCTTAATTCCAGTATGTTCTATTGGTGGGTTCTTCTTGGGCTATTTTAGATTCTATTGGTGAGTTCTTCTCAATGCTTTTAGGTTCTATTGGTGGGTTCTTCTTGGGTTATTTTAGATTCTATTGGTGGGTTCTTCTTGGGTTATTTTAGATTCTATTGGTGGGTTCTTCTTGGGTTATTTTAGATTCTATTGGTGGGTTCTTCTCAATGCTTTTAGGTTCTATTGGTGGATCCTTAGTTTCTATTACGCTTTTTTGGTGGGTTCTTCTATGCTTATTTTTTAATGCTATTACAGTTGAAGTCGGAAGTTTACATACACCTTAGCCAAAAACCTTTAAACTCAGTTTTCACAACTCCTAACATTTAATCTTAGTGAAAATTCCCTGTCTTAGGTCAGTTAGGATCACCACTTTATTTTAAGAATGTGAAATGTCAGTAGTAAATAGTAGAGAGAATGATTTATTTCAGCTTTTATTTATTTCATCACATTCCCAGTGGGTCGGAAGTTTACATACACTCAATTAGTATTTGGTAGCATTGCCTTTAAATTGTTTAACTTGGGTCAAACGTTTTGGGTAGCCTTCCAAAAGCTTCCCACAATTAATTGGGTGAATTTTTATTTTTATTTATTTTTTATTTATTTTTTAATCCCATTTTCTCCCCTATTTTCGTGGTATCCAATCGCTAGTAATTACTATCTTGTCTCATCGCTACAACTCCCGTACGGGCTCGGGAGAGACGAAGGTCGAAAGCCATGCGTCCTCCGAAGCACAACCCAACCAAGCCGCACTGCTTCTTAACACAGCGCGCCTCCAACCCGGAAGCCAGCCGCACCAATGTGTCGGAGGAAACACCGTGTACCTGGCCCCCTTGGTTAGCGCGCACTGCGCCCGGCCCGCCACAGGAGTCGCTGGAGCGCGATGAGACAAGGATATCCCTACCGGCCAAACCCTCCCTAACCCGGACGACGCTATGCCAATTGTGCGTCGCCCCACGGACCTCCCGGTCGCGGCCGGCTGCGACAGAGCCTGGGCGCGAACCCAGAGACTCTGGTGGCGCAGTTAGCACTGCGATGCAGTGCGCTAGACCACTGCGCCACCCGGGAGGCCTAATTGGGTGAATTTTGGCCCATTCCACCTGACAGAGCTGGTGTAACTGAGTCAGGTTGATAGGATCCTTGCTCGCACACGCTTTTTCAGTTCTGCCCACACATTTTCTATAGGATTGAGGTCAGGGCTTTGTGATGGACACTCCAATACCTTGACTTTGTTGTCCTTAAACCATTTTGCCACAACTTTGGAAGTATGCTTGGGGTCATTGTCCATTTGGAAGACCCATTTGCGACCAAGCTTTAACTTTCTGACGGATGTCTTGAGATTTTGCTTCAATATATCCACATAATCCTTCCTCATGATGCCATCTATTTTGTGAAGTGCACCGGTCCTTCCTGCAGCAAAGCATCCCCACAATATGATGCACGGGGGTGCCGTGCTTCACAGTTGGGATGGTATTCTTTGGCTTGCAAGCATCCCCCTTTTTCCTCCAAACATAACGATGGTCATTATGGCCAAACAGTTCTATTTTCGTTTCATCAGACCAGAGGACAGTTCTCCAAAAGGTACGATCTTTGTGCAGTTGCAAACTGTAGTCTGGCTTTTTTATTTTGGAGCAGTGGCTTCTTCCTTGCTAAGCGGCCTTTCCAGTTATGTTGATATAGGACTCGTTTTACTGTGGATATAGATACTTTTCTACCTGTTGGGATTGATTTGCACTTTTCGCACCAAAGTAAGTTCATCTCTAGGAGACGTAACGCGTCTCCTTCCTGAGCAGTATGACGGCTGCGTGATCCCATGGTGTTTATACTTGCGTACAATTGTTTGTACAGATGAACGTGGTACCTTCAGGCGTTTGGAAATCGCTCCCAAGGATGAAGCAGACTTGTGGAGGTCTACAATTTTTTTTATGAGGTCTTGGCTGATTTCTTTTGATTTTCCCATGATGTCAAGTAAAGAGGTACTGAGTTTGAAGGTAGGCCTCGAAATACATCCACAGGTACACCTCCAATTGACTCAAATTATGTCAATTAGCCTATCAGAAGCTTCTAAAGCCATGATATCATTTTCTGGACTTTTCCAAGCTGTTTAAAGGCACAGTCAACTTAGTGTATGTAAACTTTCGACCCACTGGAATTGTGATAGAGTGAATTATAAGTGAAATAATCTTTCTGTAAACAATTGTTGGAAAAATGCATTGTGTCATGCACAAAGTAGATGTCCTAACCGACTTGCCAAAACTATAGTTTGTTAACAAGAAATTTTTGGAGTGGTTGAAAAATTAGTTTTAATGACACCAACCTAAGTGTATATAAACTTCCGACTTCAACTGTAGTTTCTATCGGTGGGTTCTTCTTAAAACAGGATATCGTGCATTTGAGCTTTTTAACACTACATGGCCAGCCTGGTAAGTTTGTATATAGGGACAACAATGTGGGGAGGGAGAAGGGGCTTACAGGAGAATAACGGATTGTCTTAATGTTGTCCCCAGGTGCAACACTCCATCAAACTTCTCCCTCCTTCCGTTCTCTCCTTCTCCTCCTTCCTCCATCTGTTCCAGCTCTCTAAAGTGCAAAGTCCTGCTGAAGCCCCTGCAGGAAAACGGGAACAAGCATCAGTTCAGTTGGTCCCTTCTTGTTTCAGTCTCTTTTCTTCTGTGCGGTGCCGAAATACGACCCCGCTAAAGGCCTTGCAGTAGGGCTGTGTTAAACTCGGTAACCAGGAAGTCAATGTGGTCCTTCTCTTTAGTCTTGAAGGCCTCAGCGATGATGCGAGCAGCGTCCCGGTGCTCTCTACCCCTCAGGGAGACCCCATTCACCTCCAGAATCACCTGTCCCACCTTCAGCTGCCCACAACTGTGTGCCGAGCCCCCCTTCTATGAGAGAGAGAGAGAGAGAGAGATCAAATAATCCCTTTCTGTAGACAGGACGTGTTCTTGATAGAGAGAAGAGACAGAAGATACGAAGGGAAAGAAAAGAGGAGAGCATTGTTTTGGATTCAAGGAAAGTTAGAGGTAAAGGTAGAGGTAGACGTAGAGGTAAAGGTAGCGGTAAAGGTAAATGTTGAGGTAGTGGTAAAAGGTTGTGGTAGAGGTAGAAGTAGAGGTAGAGGTAGAGGTAGTGTTAGAGATAGAAGTAGACATAGAGGTAGTGTTAGTGGTAGAGATAAAGGTAAAGGTAGAGGTAGTGGTAGAGGTAGAGGTAAAGGTAGTGGTAGAGGTAAATGTTGAGGTAGTGGTAAAAGGTTGTGGTAGAGGTAGAGGTAGAGGTAGTGTTAGAGATAGAGGTAGACATAGAGGTAGTGTTAGTGGTAGAGATAAAGGTAAAGGTAGAGGTAGTGGTAGAGGTAGAGGTAAAGGTAGTGGTAGAGGTAAATGTTGAGGTAGTGGTAAAAGGTTGTGGTAGAGGTAGAAGTAGAGGTAGAGGTAGAGGTAGTGTTAGAGATAGAGGTAGACGTAGAGGTAGTGTTAGTGGTAGAGATAAAGGTAAAGGTAGTGTTAGTGGTAGAGGTAAAGATAAAGGTAGAGGTAGTGGTAGAGGTAGTGGTAGAGATAAAGGTAAAGGTAGTGTTAGTGGTAGAGGTAAAGATAAAGGTAGAGGCAGAGGTAGTGGTAGAGGTAAAGGAAAAGGTAGAGGTAGTGGTAGAGGTAGTGGTAGAGGTAGAGGTAAAGGTAAAGGTAAAGGTAGTGTTAGTGGTAGAGGTAAAGGTAAAGGTTGAGGTAGAGGTAGAGGTAGTGGTAGAGGTAGTGGTAGAGGTAAAGGTAGAGGTAAAGGTAAAGGTAAAGGTAGAGGTAGAGGTAAAGGTAGAGGTAAAGATAAAGGTAGAGGTAGTGGTAGAGGTAAAGATAAAGGTAGAGGTAGTGGTAGAGGTAAAGATAAAGGTAGAGGTAGTGGTAGAGGTAGTGGTAGAGATAAAGGTAAAGGTAGTGTTAGTGGCAGAGGTAAAGATAAAGGTAAAGGTAGAGGTAGAGGTAGTGGTAAAGGTAAAGGTAGAGGTAGAGGTAGTGGTAGAGGTAGAGGTAAAGATAAAGGTAAAGGTAGAGGTAGAGGTAGTGGTAAAGGTAAAGGTAGAGGTAGAGGTAGTGGTAGAGGTAGAGGTAAAGGTAAAGGTAGTGTTAGTGGTAGAGGTAAAGGTAAAGGTAAAGGTCGAGGTAGAGGTAGTGGTAGAGGTAAAGGTAAAGGTAGAAGTAGAGGTAGATGTAGTGGTAGAGGTAGAGGTAGTGGTAGTGGTAGTGGTAGAGGTAAAGCTAAAGGTAGAGGTAGTGGTAGAGGTAGTGGTAGAGGTAGTGGTAGAGATAAAGGTAAAGGTAGTGTTAGTGGTAGAGGTAAAGATAAAGGTAGAGGTAGAGGTAGAGATAAAGGTAAAGGTAGTGTTAGAGGTAGAGGTAGAGGTAGTGGTAGAGGTAAAGATAAAGGTAAAGGTAGAGGTAGAGGTAGAGGTAGTGGTAGAGATAAAGGTAAAGGTAGTGTTAGTGGTAGAGGTAAAGGTCGAGGTAGAGGTAGAGGTAGAGGTAGTGGTAGAGGTAAAGGTAAAGGTAGAGGTAGTGGTAGAGGTAGAGGTAAAGATAAAGGTAGAGGTAGTGGTAGAGGTAAAGATAAAGGTAGTGTTAGTGGTAGAGGTAAAGATAAAGGTAGTGTTAGTGGTAGAGGTAAAGATAAAGGTAGAGGTAGAGGTAGAGGTAGTGGTAGAGGTAAAGGTCAAGGTCAAGGTAGAGGTAGTGGTAGAGGTAAAGGTAGTGGTAGAGGTAGAGGTAAAGGTAGTGTTAGTGGTAGAGGTAAAGGTAAAGGTCGAGGTAGAGGTAGAGGTAAAGGTAAAAGTAGACGTAGAGGTAGAGATAGAGGTAAAAGGTAAAGGTAGAGATAGACGTAGAGGTAGAGATAGAGGTAAAAGGTAAAGGTAGAGGTAGATGTAGAGGTAGAGATAGAGATAGAGGTAAAAGGTAAAGGTAGGGGTATAGGTAGAGGTAGTGTTAGTGGTAGAGGTAGAGTTAGTGGTAGAGGTATATGTAAAAGGTAGTGGTAGAGGTAGACGCAGAGGTAGACGCAGAGGTAGAGGTAGAGATAAAGGTAAAAGGTAAAGGTAGGGGTAGAGGTAGAGATAGAGATAGAGGTAAAAGGTAAAGGTAGAGGTAGAGGTAGAGGTAAAGAGCGAAGGGAGGAATGATGTAGAGCCTTGTGTCTTGTGGACTAGTGGTAGAGGTAGTGGTAGAGGTAGTGGTAGAGATAAAGGTAAAGGTAGTGTTAGTGGTAGAGGTAAAGATAAAGGTAGAGGTAGAGGTAGAGATAAAGGTAAAGGTAGTGTTAGAGGTAGAGGTAGAGGTAGTGGTAGAGGTAAAGATAAAGGTAAAGGTAGAGGTAGAGGTAGAGGTAGTGGTAGAGATAAAGGTAAAGGTAGTGTTAGTGGTAGAGGTAAAGGTCGAGGTAGAGGTAGAGGTAGAGGTAGTGGTAGAGGTAAAGGTAAAGGTAGAGGTAGTGGTAGAGGTAGAGGTAAAGATAAAGGTAGAGGTAGTGGTAGAGGTAAAGATAAAGGTAGTGTTAGTGGTAGAGGTAAAGATAAAGGTAGTGTTAGTGGTAGAGGTAAAGATAAAGGTAGAGGTAGAGGTAGAGGTAGTGGTAGAGGTAAAGGTCAAGGTCAAGGTAGAGGTAGTGGTAGAGGTAAAGGTAGTGGTAGAGGTAGAGGTAAAGGTAGTGTTAGTGGTAGAGGTAAAGGTAAAGGTCGAGGTAGAGGTAGAGGTAAAGGTAAAAGTAGACGTAGAGGTAGAGATAGAGGTAAAAGGTAAAGGTAGAGATAGACGTAGAGGTAGAGATAGAGGTAAAAGGTAAAGGTAGAGGTAGATGTAGAGGTAGAGATAGAGATAGAGGTAAAAGGTAAAGGTAGGGGTATAGGTAGAGGTAGTGTTAGTGGTAGAGGTAGAGTTAGTGGTAGAGGTATATGTAAAAGGTAGTGGTAGAGGTAGACGCAGAGGTAGACGCAGAGGTAGAGGTAGAGATAAAGGTAAAAGGTAAAGGTAGGGGTAGAGGTAGAGATAGAGATAGAGGTAAAAGGTAAAGGTAGAGGTAGAGGTAGAGGTAAAGAGCGAAGGGAGGAATGATGTAGAGCCTTGTGTCTTGTGGACTCCTGTCTGTCAGGAAAAATAAGGACAGTGACATCAGAACGGAGACATCAGGACAGAGACATCAGGACAGAGACATCAGAACAGAGACATCAGAACAGAGACATCAGAACAGAGACATCAGAACAGTGACATCAGAACGGAGACATCAGGACAGAGACATCAGGACAGAGACATCAGGACAAAGACATCAGAACAGCGACATCAGGACAGAGACATCAGGACAGAATCATAAGTCTAGCTGAGAACAGAGGAGGCCATGGCAGGAGGGGGCTGATAACCCAGACAGCAGGGCAGGCAGGCTCAGCCCTGGGCACTTAGCGCCAGAGCCTGTACCCCTTAGTGCTCTCACTGTTCCTTTACTGCTTCCTACTTTACTGCTTCCTACTTTACTGCTTCCTACTTTACTGCTTCCTACAGCACATTCAACTAAGTTTAGTGAAAAACACAACCACATATCACAGTTATTGCAAGTAGACCCTTCTTCGAAATAGTTATCCACTATCAACAGAATTAGTGCCAGGAAGATTAAAATCAAGTCTGGGATGTGAGTGCAAGAAAGAGGCTAAACAATACTTTTGGACAGCAGAAGTAGTTCCCACTTAAGTTGAAGCACTACGCTGTCTACCCTCATTACGACAGAGGGGGAAGGCATTCCAACCATCTAACAAGATGGCACTCTAGCTGCTGCTGCATAGACTTGAAATTGGCTGTGCATGTTATGGCAACCCATTGTGTGTTATGGAAAACCATTGTGTGTTATGGAAAACCATTGTGTGTTATGGAAAACCATTGTGTGTTATGGCAAACCATTGTGTGTTATGGCAAACCATTGTGTGTTATGGCAAACCATTGTGTGTTATGGCAAACCATTGTGTGACAACTTCTTCTCCTTAAAGTTCTCTTGATAATATTCTAATGGCACCAACTTACCAAATGTAAAAATGCTCCATATCATTCAGGCAGTCAAACAGTCAAATCCCATTTCTATTCTCTGGCTGTCCTATCCTGACATAACCTTTTCAACAATATCACATACAATTACTTGTATGATGATTCAGGGCCAACCAAAAGTCTCCATCTCAAATGGCATCGTATTCCCTCTATAGTGCACTTCTTTTGACCATGGCCCATAGGGACTATATACAGGGAATAGGATACCATTTGGGACGCAGATATTGACTGTTATTTAATCATACTAATGGTGGTGAAACATAATTTATGTAATGAGGCAGTAGTATCTGTGCCATGTCAGTTGGTGGGCCTGCAAATGCCTGGGGAACCATCAGGACTCTATTGGACTACAGAGATTTATGGGGGCTGCTCGTGAGGAGTCATTCTTATGGAAATCACTGCACGACTGTTATACAAACCCCTCAATCAGACTATCCATATCTTGTGAGTCTGAAATAGGTACGAGGATATTCCGCACATAAAAGACTGCAGAAACACACTATGTACTGTAGTGCATGTCTTTTGACCAGAGCCCTCAGCTCAGAAGTTGTGGACCTTCTATGCAATAGTGTGTCCTTTGGGAAGCAACCTCAGTGTATAATATGAAAACGCATGCTGTACTTGTAGATACATTATTGTTAAATGAAAACAAAAGATGAATAACGTTTGAATTTAGGTCCACTTCAGTCGCCACATCTGTCCACGCCCGTCCATAACATCCTGTTGACCTGAATAGATCACCCAAGACCTCTGACACTAACCAGGTGGTAGAAAACTTTCTTCAACAAAGTTAAACATCCCCAGGAGAGATTCCTTGACCTGCTTTGTAATTATTATCAATGCAAATATAGGTTGTTATTACGCACATAAACAGATGTTCTGGGAAGCTCACATTTAAGATGAAAGAGAAAATGGTAATGTCTCTGTTTTTCTCCCCAATTTTGTGGTATCCAATTAGTAGTTACAGTCTTGTCTCATCACTTCAACTCCCGTATGGACTCGGGAGAGGCGAAGGTCGAGAGCCGTGCGTCCTCCGAAACACAACCCAACCAAGCCGCACTGCTTCTTGACACAGCGCACACTTAACCCGGAAGCCAACCGCACCAATGTGTGGGAAGAAACACCGTACACCTGGCAACCGTGTCAGCGTGCACTGCGCCCAGCCCGCCAGAGGAGTCACTAGTGTGCGATGGGATAAGTACATTCCTGCCGGCCAAACCCTCCCCTGACCCGGACGACGCTGGGCCAATCGTGCGCAGCCCCATGGGTCTCCAGGTCTCAGCTCGCTGTGACAGAGCCTGGACCCAGAATCTCTAGTGGCACAGCTAGCACTGCGATGCAGTGCCTTAGACCACTGCACCACTCAAGAGGTTTCTCTGTCATGTTTGATGCTTGCTGTAATCCATATTGCACTCATTAATACTACAATACGTATCAATACGCACAGACCTTTAGCCTGTCTAGGACAGGGGTTCCGCTAGCGGAATGTTTCGACAAAATTGCAGAAATGTAATTATTATAAATATTTAACTTTAATTAAATCAGAAGTGCACTACACCAAATGAAAGCTAAACCTCTTGTTAATCTAGCCATCGTGTCAGATTTCAAAAAGGCTTTACTGCGAAAGCAAACCATGCGATTATCGATCACCAGACAAAACATTACGTACAGTTACCAGCCAAGTAGATTAGTCACGAAAGTCAGAAATAGCAATAAAATTAATCAATTACCTTTGAAGATCTTCTTCTTTTGGCAATACCAAAGGTCACTACGAAACAATAAATTGTCGTTTTGTTCAATAAATCCATTTTTATAGCCTAACACGAAACATTTTGTAAACGGCTTGTGTCGTGAATTCAGTGTCCTTCAACTTTGAACGTAACAGTCGATGTAATTACTCACTCTAAACGGACGTTTATCGAGCCATGTTTGGTTTCATTGCAATCCTCTGTTTGTTAGTAACACAGCCATACTTCATTGTTCTTTTCCCGGGACATATTGACCGAAAGGAACTGATTTGAACACACCAAACTATGACCTCATTGCGCACCAATGATATGACCAGTTCTTCATTGATTGACTGTATTTCGGACCAATGACCACTGATCGTCTTGAAATCTAGCTTGGTAGATAGCCAATGAGCTGAGGTAAACGGCAATATGTAATGGTTCTATCCGGGAAGACTAGCCTTTGTGGGAAACTCGAGCGTAAACACAGCCATTCGCCATTGAAAATTCTACCAGAAGCAGCCACACTGGTTACGCGCAGCAGTATTGTTTTGAGAGCAATTTCAGAGAAGAATTATGGCGAGTAAATCTGTAAAAGACAAAGTCAAAGACAAAATATACAGATCTACACGATATTATTGAAGAAATTGACAGGGAAAATGACAGTAAATTACTCCAAGATGATTCAGATAGTGAGAATACTTTTGACTCGCAAGCTGAGGAGATGTTCTTGTACGGAGAAGATGCCATGTTGGATTGGTGAGTCCCGTTGTTTGAAATTAATAATATCAAATATTATTCGAGTTGTTTTGGAGATATTTGTATTTTATTTGCCATATATAAAAATATAATCAGTAATGAAATGTGTAACGAAATCTGTAAAGTACACATTGCTCTACATTGTGGGTGGGTGTATGTCTGTGTGTCTGTGTCTGTGTCTGTGTGTCTGTATATATTAGATATTTTTTACATTTAATTTTATCTAAACATGGAATGGAACAGCTCCTCACCATAGTGATTGTTTCCCTACTCTATATATAATCTGTGTCTGTGTCTTTATTTCACAGTCCCAGCGATTCTGATTGGGAGCCCATACTGCCAAGGTGCCCATCCCCCACTGAAGCTGGTCCATCCAGCTGGACCCCTGCTGTCTCCGGCACCACACCTACCCCCGCCCGGCCATCTAGAGGTGTGAAGTCGGTGACAAAGAAGCGGAGGAAGGGAAGTGTGGAACCTGCTGGCAGAGCGGAGGAGGGTCGTTGGCACTCTGTGCTGGAGGAGGATGTGGCCCCACCACCTCCAATATTCAGACCAAAAAGGCCACCAGGACCTCAGCTGGACATGACCTCCAATACAGCCCCATACAACTTTTTCAGTTGTTTTTCACCTCGGTAGTTGTTGATTCCCTGGTGATGAACACTAATAAGTACGGAGCTAAGAAGCAGGAAGGCAAGACAGAGACATGGAAGCCCATTTCCATGTCAGATCGTTTTTGTTACCTTTCTATTGTCATTTACATGGGTCTTGTAAAGCTAAAAACCCTGAAGGACTACTGGAAAACTGCACCCCTCTATCAATTGCCTTTCCCCACCACGGTCATGTCATGCAAAAGGTTTCTGACAATCTCACGGGTGCTTCATATCAGTGACCCAAAAGTTGATGAGGACAACGAAAAGAAGTGAGGCACGGCAAGGTTTGATAAGCTCTGCAAAATTAAACCGCTCTTCCACAACATCGTTGAGGCCTGCAAGACTTATATTCAGCCCGCCCAGAAGCTTTCCATAGATGAGAGGATGGTAGCCTCAAAGGCCAGAATTGGCCTAAAACAGTACATGCATAACAAACAAACTAAATGGGGTTATTTCTGTGATTCTGTGTATGCATACACGTGCAATTTTTTGTCTATGAGGGGAAGAGCAGTTGTGCAACCGGTAAGAGACTTAGCTATGACTCCGTTATGGAGTTATTCGATTTTCAGCTGCTAGGGAAGGGCTACAAACTGTTTGTAGACAACTTCTACACAAGCCCTACCCTGTTCACAGACCTGAGGAAACTGGAGATGTGGGCCTGTGGCACCATTCGGACCAACAGAGTGGGATTTCCGAAAACCAGGGTGAATGGCATGCCTAAGCGGGCTGATCGGGGTACCATGAGATGGATTCGCGAGGATGGCCTGCTCTTTGTGAAGTGGATGGATACCAGAGAGGTGGTCATGTGCACCACTATCCACAAGTCCTTCAGTGGTGATCACGTCGTCAGGCGTGTGAAGGGCGCTACTGGGGCATGGACCACCAAAAATGTCCCCATTCCAGCTGCTGTGAAGGACTACAAGAACAGCATGGGAGGTGTGGACCTGTCAGATGCGCTGATAGGCTACTATAATGTTCTCCACAAGACCATGAAATGGTACAAGACATTGTTTTATCATTTCATTGACATTGCTGTGGTGAATGCCTTCATACTCCAGAAGGAAATGGCTAAGAGCTGTGGACAGCCCCCCATCTCACAGCTAGCCTTCAGGGAGCTGCTCATCCAGGAGCTTGCTAGCTACAGCAAGACCACTGTAGCACCTTCTGTCCCCTCTACCTCTGTCCCTTCTGCTCCAACCAGTGGTGTTCACATGCCTAAATTCATCATTGTATGCAGGAATGTGCCTCAGGGCAAAAAGGGCTCAGCACCACCTGTTCGGTGACCCTCTGCTTCACACCAGAAAGAGACTGCTATGGGCTATGGCATCAGCAGCACAATATTAGGTAGAGGACTGAGGGTCTTCACATTATTGTACATTGAAGGTGTAAATAGTTACCCTTGTTATTTAAAAAGAAATATATATATTCCTTTTTTTTTTTTTTTTCAATTGTTCCCCAATATTTTGGGGGGGGATGTTAGATTTTTTGGGGGGTATTTTGTATATAGTTATTTGCATCAATGTATCACTGTACCAATTCGGCCACTTGGGTACATTTGGGAAACTTGTGAGGGACACCTGGGTGACTTCATGCTCAATGGCATGTACCTCACTCATTCCTGAAGGTATCTGTCTGAAACTTTGGTCAAATACTGTTGCCCACTTATGTTCTTATTTGAAATGATCCCCAGCATCATATCTGAATGTTTGGCTGTTCTTGTTCATTTGTAAGATGCAACAACAGTAAAAGAACAGAAATGGTCTGTTTATTTCCTTGTATTTTCTTCTACCAGATCTATTGTGTTATATTCTCCTACATTCAATTCACATTTCCACAAACTTCAGAGTGTTTCCTTTCAAATGATACCAAGAATATGCATATCCTTGCTTCTGGGCCTGAGCTACAGGCAGTTAGATTAGGGTATGTTTTCAGGCGGAAATTGAGAAAAGGGTGAGGGCTATCCTTAAGCACAACATGGGGGTTCTACATCCACATAGGAGGCTGTGGTTCTTACTATTTACTGACATCACAGTACAAAAGCCTTGTATAGTCTTCATTCTACATTCATGTTCAAAGTTATCCTAAATGTTATAATATGATAAGCTGATGCAGAATCATCTAGATATTCCCTATACAAGTGCACTTCTTTTAAATGAACCTCCTTGTCAAAAGTAGTGCACTACATAGGGAATAGGGTACCATTTGGGAATCAGCCTCTCTCTCACCTGTATGGTGACGATCCGTGGCAGTGGCTGCCGTGTGTTTGCCCCTCCCTCTATAGCGATGCCCAGAGTGTTGGCATTCTTTACCACACGTACCAGAGTAAGTATGGGCACTGGAGAGCCAGGCTGCTGCAGGGCACACAAGAAGACATCATAGAATAAAGACATAGAATAAGGACCTAGAATAAGGACCTAGAATAAGGACCTAGAATAAAGACCTAGAATAAGGACACAGAATAAGGACACAGAATAAGGACCTAGAAAACAGACCCAGAAAAAGGACATAGAATAAGGATATAGAATAATGACATAGAATAAGGACATAGAATAAAGATATAGAATAAGGAAATAGAATAAGGACATAGAATAAGGACATAGAATAAGGACATAGAATACGGACATAGAATAAAGACATAGAATAAGGACATAAAATAAGGACATAGAATAAGGACACAGAATAAGGACATAGAATAAGGACATAGAATAATAACATAGAATAAGGACATAGAATAAGGACATAGAATAAGGACAGAATAAGGACAGAATAAGGACATAGAATAAAGACATAGAATAAGGACAGAATAAGGACAGAATAAGGACATAGAACCAGGACATAGAATAAGGACATTTAATAAGCACATTGAATAAAGACAGAACAATGACATAGAATAAGGACATAGAATAAAGACATAGAATAAAGACAGAATAAGGACATAGAATGAGGACATAGAATGAGGACATAGAATAAAGACATAGAATAAGTACATGTAATAAGGACATAGAATAAAGACAGAATAAGGACATAGAAAAAGGACATAGAATAAGGACATAGAATAAAGACATAGAATAAGGACATGTAATAAAGACATAGAATAAGGACATAGAATACGGACATGAAATAAAGACATAAAATAAGGACATAGAATAAAGACAGAATAAGGACATAGAATAAAGACATAGAATAAGGACATAGAATAAAGACATAGAATAAAGACATAGAATAAAGACATAGAATAAGGACATAGAATAAGGACATAGAATACGGACATAGAATAAAGACATAGAATAAGGACATAAAATAAGGACATAGAATAAGGACACAGAATAAGGACATAGAATAAGGACATAGAATAATAACATAGAATAAGGACATAGAATAAGGACATAGAATAAGGACGTAGAATAAAGACATAGAATAAGGACATAGAATAAGGACAGAATAAGGACAGAATAAGGACATAGAATAAAGACATAGAATAAGGACAGAATAAGGACAGAATAAGGACATAGAACCAGGACATAGAATAAGGACATTTAATAAGCACATTGAATAAAGACAGAACAATGACATAGAATAAGGACATAGAATAAAGACATAGAATAAAGACAGAATAAGGACATAGAATGAGGACATAGAATGAGGACATAGAATAAAGACATAGAATAAGTACATGTAATAAGGACATAGAATAAAGACAGAATAAGGACATAGAAAAAGGACATAGAATAAGGACATAGAATAAAGACATAGAATAAGGACATGTAATAAAGACATAGAATAAGGACATAGAATACGGACATGAAATAAAGACATAAAATAAGGACATAGAATAAAGACAGAATAAGGACATAGAATAAAGACATAGAATAAGGACATAGAATAAAGACATAGAATAAAGACATAGAATAAAGACATGTAATAAGGAAATAGAATAAAGACAGAATAAGGACATAGAATAAAGACATAGAATAAGGACATAGAATAAAGACATAGAATAAAGACATGTAATAAGGAAATAGAATAAAGACAGAATAAGGACTTAGAATAAAGACAGAATAAGGACATAGAATAAAGACATAGAATAAGGAAATAGAATAAAGACAGAATAAGGACTTAGAATAAAGACAGAATAAGGACATAGAATAAAGACATAGAATAAGGAAATAGAATAAAGACAGAATAAGGACATAGAATAAAGACATAGAATAAGGACATAGAAAAAATACATATAATAAGGACATAGAATAGAAGAGTTGGAATAATGGCATAGAATGAGGACTAAAATACATAGAAGCAAGCTAAACACTAAGCCTAATCGACGGCGTTGAATGTTCTGTAATAATATATGCGTTTAGTATTTTTCTCAGTGTTACCAAGTGGGGCAAACCATGAATTTGTTAAAAGGCAAAACAGAGTGTCCTGAAACTCAGAGATTTATGAATGTCATGTTATGCGTCCCAAATTGCACCCTATTCCCTGTGTACTGCACTACTTTTCACCAGGGCCCTAAAAGCCCTGGTCAAAAGTAGTGGACTACAGTATAAAGGGAATAGGATTCCATTTGAGACTCATCCATGTTGTTTCTGTTGTTATATGGTCCCTTGGTGGGCCTCACCTGTTTGGATGCCAGTACTGCAGACCCCTGGGCCCCCTGCGGCCCTTGTGTGGCCTGGCTGGCCTGGTTCTTAGTTGGCCAAGGACTGCTGTCTTTACTGAGCCCTCGTGCCTCAGCAATGTCCACCCCACTGTCCTCACTCAGAGTCTGACCACTGTCTGACAGCTGGGACAATGTGGTGCCTGGATACATAAAGGAAAGTAGATTTGATTATATATACATGCATGTAAAGCCATACTCACAGGCAAGCACACAGACACACACAGGCACAAGTACACAGATACACACACACACATTGATCTTTACCTCTCTGCTGGGGCTCGGGCCTGACCTCAGCAGTCAGTCTGTGTGCGTCGGCCATGACAAACAAACGTCCCTGGCTGAGGGAGGGAGAGCAGGGGGAGCAGGGCCTGTCTGGACTACATGGGGGAGGTCCCAGCACAGAGAGAGAGGGACAGGGTGAAGGACAGGGGGAGGGAAAGGGGGACAGACATGGGGAGGGGCCAGGGGAGGGACAGGGAGAGAGACAGGGAGAGAGACATGGGGAGGGACCAGGGGAGGTAGCAGGCTTCTCATGGGAGCAGGATCTGAAGATGGGAAGCTTGATGAATTTGTCCTTGTTCTGAGGACCAGAGGGCTTGGGATGAAGGGAGCCAGGGCAGGAATGGTGGCCGGAGCTGGAGCAGCCGTGGTGTGTTTGGTGGGTGTGGTGGTCGGAGGAGGTAGTTGTGGAGATGTGGAGGGAGTTTTGGCAGGTGTGGTGAAGAGAGTTCATGGATGTGTCATTGCCAGAGCTTGGATAGACACTATGGCCAGTGCCAGGGTTGGGGGTGGTATGATGGCCAGGGTTGGGGGTGGTATGATGGCCAGGGTTGGAGCTGTTATGATGGCCAGGTTTGGAGCTGTTATGATGGCCAGGATTGGAGCTATTATGATGCCCAGGGTTGGGACAGGTGTGATGGACGTCAGAGCTAGGGGAGGTGGAAGTTTGGTGGTTGGAGAAGCTTTGGAAGGCTTTAAGGTGTTTGTGGTGACATTCCTGGTGCAGCCTGGTAGGGGCAGTAAAGACCAGGCCAGATTGGGAGTGTCTGGATAAGAGGTTCTTGGACTGCTCCCTCTCCCTGTCCCTTGGATGTCTGGGCTGGGTCTGTCCAGGTCCAGGGGGATGAGGAGGCTTGAAGAATGGAGGAGACTCAGCTGTAGACTGCACTTCATTCTAGAAACAAAAAGGGACATTGTACAGAATTCTTTTACAAACTAAAGTCTGTCTGATGAAGGTCACCAAATGTCGTTTTTTCATGGAGACAGTGTCACGCCTCACCTTTAAAATGCATTGTTCAAAAACATTAGCATTTAGTTATAATCCTGCACATCATAAAACCTGACTATGATTTCAATCAGTCTGAAACAAACTCAAACTCACATACAGACTCACCAATGTAACGTCAGGTAGGACATTAGTGGTTGCCCCTGGATCTTGCTGTACAATGTCACCATGTGAGCACTCCTGCTGAAAGAGAGACAGAGACTCAAGGTTGGTGTGTTACAATAATATGACTTCACCTGGTATTCCACCTGAATTGTTAGATACTACTGAATTGTTAGATACTACTGAATTGTTAGATATTACTGAATTGTTAGATATTACTGAATTGTTAGATACTACTGAATTGTTAGATATTACTGAATTGTTAGATACTACTGAATTGTTAGATATTACTGAACTGTTAGATACTACTGAATTGTTAGATACTACTGAATTGTTAGATATTACTGAATTGTTAGATATTACTGAATTGTTAGATACTACTGAATTGTTAGATACTACTGAATTGTTAGATACTACTGAATTGTTAGATACTACTGAATTGTTAGATACTACTGAATTGTTAGATACTACTGAATTGTTAGATATTACTGAATTGTTAGATACTACTGAATTGTTAGATATTACTGAATTGTTAGATATTACTGAATTGTTAGATACTACTGAATTGTTAGATACTACTGAATTGTTAGATACTACTGAATTGTTAGATACTACTGCACTGTTGGAGCTAAGAACATAAGCATTTCGCTACACCCGCAATAACACCTGCTAAATATGTGTATGTGACCAATAAAATTTGATTTGATTTGATCGTATCATTCAAAATAAACAGGCCCAGCCATAGACTCACTGACCTGCCTCCCAGTACAATGTTGTGAGACAATCATGTGCTGAAACATTAACCATGAACTGTGACTAAAGACCTCAATCAACCATTAACACAGGAAGTTAATTTAGTGGATACAATTTAAATGAACTACAATGACTTGTTAACTAAGGGTGGGATTTTACAGCTATAGTAATGATGATGTCAACATGATCAATTATACAAGCACAGAGTGGACAAGCTCAGCAGAAACAGCCAGGCTTGGCAACCAGCCAGGCATGGCAACCAGCCAGCCATGGCAACCAGCCAGCCATATCAAACAGACAGCAACACTGTCACCTTGGACCATGGGGAAACTGTCAAACACATGCACACACCCACGTTCACGCACGCTAACATGAACAACTGCGTAGCACAAAAGACATCCTTGGGTTCAGCTCAGTCATCTTAAAGATAACCTCTTCTCACAATTGTTTCAAATCCTGCTGGTTCACCGCTGAATAATCTCTGCTTTGTTGGAAAAAATGGCACACTATTCTGTATTCCCTATATAGTACACTACTTTTGACCAGAGCCATATGGTCAAAAGTAGTGCAGTAAATAGGGAATAGGGTGCCATTGTGGATACAAACACTGTTTTAACAGTTTCTATTAAAGCGTGGCTGGGTCTCAGACTCAGTTGGATGGTTACTGTCACGCCCTGACCATAGAGAGCCATTGTTTCTCTATGGGGTAGTAGGTCAGGGCGTGACTAGTGAGTGATCTAGTATATCTATGTCTATGTTGTGTTCTAGTTTCTTTTTCTATGTTGGTGTTTTGTATGATTCCCAATTAGAGGCAGCTGGTAATCGTTGTCTCTAATTGGGGATCCTATTTAAGTAGTTATTTTTCCCACCTGTGTTTGTGGGATCTTGTTTATGTGTAGTTGCCTGTGAGCACTCCATTGTATTCACGTTTCGTTCATTCTTTATTGTGTTTGTGCGTTACAGTTAATAAACATGTGGAAACCATATCACGCTGCACCTTGGTCCGATAATTCTTACAACGAACGTGACAGTTACAGTGTGTTATAATGTTTTGTAGAGTGACTTGGCAGAGTGAGGTCCCATTCAGCTGGTCCGGGCCACAACAGTGGAATATTGATGCTACAGAACACTGCTGTTCAGTAATCTCATCTGAAATTACTGCTCCGTTTCATTTGACACTGGCAACAGTCAGAGTGCAACTTTAACCATGAAAGATGCCAGGAAGAAACACCCACATACAGTATACAGCCACAGGCACCATAGACTTCAATAGACACGCAAGCATGCACCCATGCACACACGAATGAACACACACACACACTTTGAATAGTCCAGAACCATCCAATAGGAACACACCTGTAAGTCCATCCATCCTACACTGTTCCTCCTACCTTGGCAGAGCAGAGAGTGGCTGGGTTGGAGTGGCTGTGGCTGGCTGAGGGCTCAGTGTGTAGACAGCGGCTGTATGGGTGCGCAGGGTGTAGGGATCCTATTCCTCCGTGCCAGGCCTTCAGAGCCTCCCTCTCGCGGTGCAGCACCAGGCCATCATACAGCTCCAGTTCCTGGGGAGCCACCTGACTACGCACCTCAGATAGCAGGGACAACTAGAGGGAGGAGAGGAGCATAGGATTAGAATGAGTAGAATGGGCCTCCTCATTCAATTAAATGATTCCATAATGAGTGGACTGTTGGCCATATTGAGTGGACTGGTGGCCATTTTGACTGGACTGGTGGCCATTTTGAGTTGCCAAATAAAAGGTGAGAAGGGGAATCGGCACACCGCGTTATGCTCCCATGGGAATTTATAAGACAACGTTTTGAGCACCATGTTTTGATCAGGTCTCCTTTGACAAAGAGAACTAGAGGGAGGCCAGAAGGAAGAATGGATTAACAACTGATACCAGGAACCTCCTAGAGAACATGCATGGGCATTTTGGATGAGTGACTGTGTGTACATGAAATTCAAATGTTCTCAACAGTTGTGGAGGTACCATCATCAAGAGAGTAAAAGATTGACCATAAGATGAACCAGGCACCCAGGTGTATCCCGAATGCCACCCTATTCCCTATATAGTGCACTACTTTTTACCAGAGCCCAATAGTACACTATATATAGAATAGGGTGTGTTACCTTGGCATGGGTGTTGAAGAGCTCAAACAGGGCCATGGTCAGTGGCTCCAGGCCGATGTGTCCCTCCTGGTACTCCCGCAGGTAGTAACCCATGGTCTGTCTCTCTGGGTCTGTCAGCAGCAGGAAGGCCTGCTCCTCCAGAGACACTTGGAAACCCGGGGGCCCCACACCTTGACACACAGACTGATTGGAGGGATGGAGGGATAGAAGGAGGGAGGGAAAGAGAGAGTGGGTGGGGGGAGAGAATGAATGAACCCACATGAAAAAAAGACTACAATTTACTATGTAATTATTTAGTAAACTGTAGTATATTATACACTGTAGTATCACTTGATCGTGTAGTGCTTACCATAGAACTTTGTAGTATACTGTAGTTATTATCATGTTCACTCTTTTTAACCTGCACTGTTGGAGCTCAGAGCTTAATAATCTCACTCTACTGCAAGTTTATTTTATTTTTTCACCTTTATTTAGCTAGGGAAGTCAGTTAAGAACAAATTCTTATTTTCAATGACGGCCTAGGAACAGTGGGTTAACTGCCTTGTTCAGTGGCAGAACGACAGATTTGACCTTGTCAGCTCGGGTATTCGATCTTGCAACCTTTTGGTTTCTAGTCTAACGCTCGAACCACTAGGCTACCTGCCACCCCAAATTACATCTGCTACCCTATGCATGTGACTAATAAACTCATCTAGAATACTATACTCCAAACTGTAGTAACCCTCAGTCATGTGTAATAGCTCTACTTACTATATTATTTTGTAGTATACTGTAGAAACACTACAGTTTTGTTTTACTATAGTAATACTGCAGAATTTAATTTGCATATACTCCACCCATTACCCTATCCATATGTGCCACCCATGACTGAGAAAAGTACATGACAAGTATAGACCATATATTGTTTTCCCTATAGGAATAGAAAAGCTCAGAAGCTCTGAACTATCTGTTCAGACTCAAGTCATACCTACCTACAGGTTATGGAAAATGTACTCTTTTAGTATTTGTCCAGTAGGTTTCCTCAAGGAGAAAGCCTCCACTTCCAAGTCAAAGATAGGAAAACAGAAACACAACTTTTTTTTTTTTACTACTGTAAATACTACAGTAAAGTCCATAAAAACACTACTGTAAATACTACAGTATACTACAGTAAAGTCCACAAAAACACTACAGTAAATACTATAGTATACTTAAGTAAAGTCTATAAAGCACTACAGTAAAGTCCACAAAAGCACTACAGTGAATGATTTACACAGAGTGTATAAAACATTAGGAACACCTGCTCTTTCCATGACATAGACTGACCAGGTGAATCCAGTTGAAAGCTATGATCCCTTATTGATGTCACTTGTTAAATCCACAACTGTGGGAAGCATTGGAGTCAACACGGGCCAACATCCCTATGGAATGTTTTCAGCACCGTGTATAGTCCATGCCCCGACGAATTGAGGCAGTTCTGAGGGCAAAATAGGGTGTTCTTAATGTTTTGTATATGGCACACTATTAGTGCACTGCACTACATAGGGAATAGGGTGCCATTTGGAACACTACCCTAACAGTCAGCTGCTAGCGTGCCTGACCTCAGTCCCTGCCTCCCCCTGCCACAGCCAGCTAGAGAGCACAGCCAGCTAAAGAGCACAACACAGCCTTCATCTCTTCATCTCTCTGTCAAAGAAACACAATGTCAAGCGCATTTTATTCAATCTTTCAAGACACCAGGCTTAGATTTTAAGTTTAATTCATGTTTTGTACACTCAGTGTAGTATATAAATATAGTAATGCTACAGTATTTATACCATAGCTCTCCCTTCCGGCGCCGACAGAGATGGCCGCCTCGCTTCGCGGTCCTAGGAAACTATGCAGTATTTTGTTTTTTTATGTATTATTTCTTACATTGTTACCCCAGGAAATCTTTTTTTTTTTTTTTACATACAGTCGGGAGGAACTATTGGATATAAGAGCAACGCCAACTCACCAACATTACGACCAGTAATACGACTTTCCCAAAGTGGATCCTCTGTTTGGTCCATCACCCAGGACAATGGATCGGATCCCAGCCGGCGACCCAAAACAACGGCACCGCAGAAGGGGCAGATGGAGCGGTCTTCTGGTCAAGCTCCGTAGGCGGGCACATTGCGCACCGCTCCCGAGCATACCACTCGCCAATGTCCAGTCTCTTGACAACAAGGTAGACGAAAGTCGGATTCGGTACAGCCACCTGGTTTCTTCACGCATCGCGCCGACAGAAACAAGCATCTCTCTGGTAAGAAGAAGGGCGGGGTGTATGCCTTATGATTAACGAGACGTGGTGTGATCATAACAACATACAGGAACTCAAGTCCTTTTGTTCACCTGACTTAGAATTCCTTACAATCAAATGCCGACCGCATTATCTACCAAGAGAATTCTCTTCGATCATAATCACAGTCGTGTATATTTCCCCACAAACAGACACATCGAAAGGCCCTAAAATAACTTCATTTGACTCTATGTAAACTGGAAACCACATATCCTGAGGCTGCATTTATTGTAGCTGGGGATTTTTACAAGGCTAATCTGAAAACAAGGCTCCCTAAATTTCATCAGCATATCGATTGCACGACCCGGGCTGGTAAAACCCTGGATCATTGTTATTCTAACTTCCGTGACGCATATAAAGCCCTCCCACGCCCTCCTTTCGGCAAATCTGACCACGACTCCATTTTGTTGCTCCCAGCCTATAGACAGGAACTAAAACAGGAAGTACCCGTGCTTAGGTCTGTTCAACGCTGGTCTGACCAATCGGATTCCACGCTTCAAGATTGCTTCGATCACGTGGACTGGGATACGTTCTGCATAGCGTCGAACTACAAAATTGATGAATACGCTGACTCGGTTAGCGAGTTTATTAGCAAGTGCATCGGTGATGTTGTACCCTGGGTCTCAAACCCGCCCTGTGCCACTGGTTCCTGGACTCCCTGACGGGCCGGCCCCAGGTGGTGAGGGTAGGTAACAACATCACCCCGCTGATCCTCAACACTGGGGCCCCACAAGGGTGCATTCTCAGCCCTCTCCTGTACTCTCTGTTCACCCATGACTGTGTGGCCATGCACGCCTCCAACTCAATCATCAAGTTTGCAGAGGACACTACAGTGGTATGCTTGATTACCAACAACGACGAGACGGCCTACAGGGAGGAGGTGAGGGCCCTCGGAGTGTGGTGTCAGGAAAATAACCTCACACTCAATGTCAACAAAACAAAGGAGATGGACTTCAGGAAACAGCAAAGGGAGAACCCCCCTATCCACATCGACGGGACAGTAGTGGAGAAGATGGAAAGTTTTAAATTCCTTGGTGTACACATCATGGACAAACTCAAATGGTCCTCCCACACAGATAGCGTGGTGAAGAAGGCGCAGCAGCGCCTCTTCAACCTCAGGAGGCTGAAGAAATTTGGTTTGTCACCAAAAACACAATCGAGAGCATCCTGTCGGGCTGTATCACCGCCTGGTACAGCAACCGCTCCGCCTACAACCGTAAGGCTCTCCAGAGGGTAGTGAGTTCTGCACAACGCATCACCGGGAGCAAACTACCTGCCCTCCAGGACACCTACACCACCCGATGTCACAGGAAGGACAAAAAGATCATCAAGGACAACAACCACCCGAGCCACGGCCTGTTCACCCCGCTATCATCCAGAAGGTGAGGTCAGTACAGGTGCATCAAAGCGGGGACCGAGAGACTGTAAAACAGCTTCTATCTCAAGGCCATCAGACTGTTAAACAGCCATCACTAACATTGAGTGGCTGCTGCCAACATACTGACTCAACTCCAGCCACTTTAATAATGGAAAAATGTATGTAATAAATGTATCACTAGCCACTTTAAAGAATGCCACTTTATATAATGTTTACATACCCTACATTACTCATCTCATATGTATATACTGTACTCTAAACCATCTACTGCATCTTGCCTATGCCATTAGGCCATCACTCATTCATATATTTTTATGTACATATTCTTATTCATTCCTTTACACTTGTGTGTAGAAGGTAGTTGTTGTGAAATTGTTAGGTTAGATTACTTGTTAGATATTACTGCATGGTCGGAACTAGAAGCACAAGCATTTCGCTACACTCACATTAACATCTGCTAACCATGTGTATGTGACAAATAAAATTTGATTTGATTTGAGTAAGCTATAGTATTTTTTTTATGTGGCCAGATACCTATCTATCGCTGCAGGACCAGAAATACAGTATCTTTTCAGCTCTCAGTCATCCCACCCATAGCACACCAACAGGCGTTAAATCTCTAACAGTAGAAACCAATTTAAAGTCATCAGGATAAGGATGAGTCAAAGAACTTGTTTTGCCCTGAGAATTTCATCATTGTTATTCAGCTACAGCTTGAAATGGCTATTCCCTCTTTAAATAGACCGGATCTTGGAATATTGAGGAAGATCCAGTACCAAGCCGTTGATGGAAGTTACAGTCAGGATCTTTGTCTTAGATACCATCCATGGTTAAATGATGGCACTCAAAATGATCCACTTAAATTGATTCTAAAATGGTTGAGAGCTGTTTAGAGGACTCTTTCTGACACAGTTTTGTTTGCAATATCTGATGATATACCGCAACACACTTTTTTGGAGGACGAATGTGCCACGAGTTAGAGGTTATAGCTTTGTTGGAGTGTGAAATCCACCGTCAGGAGCACTACAATGAGAAATATGGGGTCAGGCCCAGAGAGTAAAGAGAAAATGATAGAGGTAGTTAGGGGCTCAGAAGCAAAGCATCAAATGCTGATACTCTAAATTACAAAGCTATCCTCTCTGCTCCCCGCACACCTGTCGCTACCACCACTACCAGGCTCAACTCAGAGAAATGTAATACATCACAAAATGGCACCCTATTCCCTATGTAGTGCACTACTATTGATCATGCTCTGGTCAAAAAGAGTGCACTACATAAGAAATAGGTTTCCATTTGGGAGCCAAATGTCGGCTCTGATAAAAAATACATACATTTTCTCCCAAAGGTCATCCTACCGGTTTTACTACGGTATCATTCCAACACAACCCTGTTTATGTGAGCTCCCAGATTCTGCAATGAAATCTATACAGTGGAAGAGCAGTCACTTGTATGGTTCCTGTCAGGCCTATAAAGGTGTGAAGGAGAGTTGATGATGATGAACACATGCTTCACTGCTAGTCTGATATGGCAGGATGAAGGACAGGGAACACTGTGAAGAAAACACTGCTAGTCTGATACAGCAGGATGAAGGACAGTGAACACAGTGGAGAAAATACTGCTAGTCTGATACAGCAGGATGAAGGACAGGGAACACAGTGGAGAAAACACTGCTAGTCTGATACAGCAGGATGAAGGACAGGGAACACAGTGGAGAAAATACTGCTAGTCTGATACAGCAGGATGAAGGACAGGATAAAACACTGTAACACTGTAATACAGTGTTTTAAAAAGATAAAACACTGTATTATACACTGTCACCTCTGTCTCTCCCTCTCTCCCCCTCTCTAGCTCTCTCTCTCTATCTATCTCTCTTTCTTTCCTCCATTGTCAATGTAGACAGTAAAAGGCCAACAGAATGCTTACAACATCACTATATTTGAACATCTATTCATCAGGAATGAGTCCAAACTCTGTGGCTTTTGTCGGTCTGCAACTAATGAGCTTTGTGATTGGAGATGGGTGGTCAGGGCATGTTGATTTATTACAGGTTAGAGTGCCGTTTCAACAACCTAAGGCCAGATGACTGAATGCATTAGGGACAATGAGGATGTGTCATAAATGGCACCCTATTCACTGTTGGCTCTGGTCAAAAGTAGAAGACTATATAGAGAATAGGCTGTCATTTGGGACACATCCTAACAAAGGATGTCCCTCTTTGGAAACAAAGCTGCAATGTTCACAAGATGAGACAACCCTTTTAAGAAGCGGTTGATTGCTGCTTGTTTGAATGTGTTGGTCTATATTAGAAGAAGTACAGACAGGGTATGTGTTTTTAGTACTTGTATCATTTCACACGTGTTGTGAGTTAGGAAGAATTTGTATTGATCATGAGTCCTCGCTCCTCAACGGGCAGCAGCATAGGGTGTTCTGTCCTCCTGCTGATGTGGGAGATGGTGTGAGAGTTTGGTGTGTGTGTGTCTGAGAGTGTGTGTGTGATATTGGTTCATGGGCCATTAGCCTCTCTCTGGCTGCCAGAACTCAAACTGCATTTAAAGTCATAACCTTGAAGAGCAGTCTGTCCTGACCGGAGCAAATCCTTCTGAGGATTTGCTTTCCATCTACGTAACATTGCAAAAATAAGAAACTTTCTGTCCAAAAATGATGCAGAAAAATGAATCCATGCTTTTGTTACTTCTAGGTTAGACTACTGCAATGCTCTACTTTCCGGCTACCCGGATAAAGCACTAAATAAACTTCAGTTAGTGCTAAATACGGCTGCTAGAATCCTGACTAGAACCAAAAAATTGGATCATATTACTCCAGTGCTAGCCTCCCAACACTGGCTTCCTGTTAAGGCAAGGGCTGATTTCAAGGTTTTACTTTCCGATTTGGTCCTGCCGTACATACCTACACGTACGCTACGGTCACAAGACGCAGGCCTCCTAATTGTTCCTAGAATTTCTAAGCAAACAGATGTAGGCAAGGCTTTCTCCTATAGAGCTCAATTTTTATGGAATGGTCTGCCTACCCATGTGAGAGACGCAGACTCGGTCTCAACCTGTAAGTCTTTACTGAAGACTCATCTCTTCAGTAGGTCACATGATTGAGTGTAGTCTGGCCCAGGAGTGTGAAGGTGAACGAAAAGGCTCTGGAGCAATGAACTGCCCTTGCTGTCTCTGCCTGGCCGGTTCCCCTCTCTCCACTGGGATTCTCTGCCTCTAACCCTATTGCCGTTCCTAGGAGGGGTGCGTCACTTGAGTGTGTTGAGTCACTGACGTGGTCTTCCTGTCTGGGTTGGCGCCCCCCCTTGGGTTGTGCCGTGGCGGAGATCTTTGTGGGCTATACTCGGCCTTGTCTCAGGATGGTAAGTTGGTGGTTGAAGATATCCGTCTAGTGGTGTGGGGGCTGTGCTTTGGCAAAGTGGGTGGGGTTATATCCTGCCTGTTTGGCCCTGTCTGGGGGTATCATCGGATGGGGCCACAGTGTCTCCTGACCCCTCCTGTCTCAGCCTCCAGTATTTATGCTGCAGTAGTTTATGTGTCGGGGGCTAGGGTCAGTCTGTTATATCTGGAGTACTTCTCCTGTCTTATCCGGTATCCTGTGTGAATTTAAGTATGCTCTCTTTCTTTCTCTCTTTCTCTCTTTCTTTCTTTCTTTCTCTCTCTCGGAGGACCTGAGCCCTAGGACCATGCCTCAGGACTACCTGGCATGATGACTCATGATGACTTAAATGTAAATGACTCCTTGTTGTCCCCAGTCCACCTGACCGTGCTGCTGCTCCAGTTTCAACTGTTCTGCCTGCGGCTATGGAACCCTGACCTGGTCACCGGACGTGCTACTTGTCCCAGACCTGCTGTTTTCAACTCTCTAGAGACAGCAGGAGCGGTAGAGATACTCTTAATGATCGGCTATGAAAAGCCAACTGACATTTACTCCTGAGGTGCTGACTTGTTGCACCCTCGACAACTACTGTGATTATTATTATTTGACCATGCTGGTCATTTATGAACATTTGAACATCTTGGCCATGTTCTGTTATAATCTCCACCCGACACAGCCAGAAGAGGACTGGCCACCCCTCATAGCCTGGTTCCTCTCTAGGTTTCTTCCTAGGTTTTGGCCTTTCTAGGGAGTTTTTCCTAGCCACCGTGCTTCTACACCTGCATTGCTTGCTGTTTGGGGTTTTAGGCTGGGTTTCTGTACAGCACTTTGAGATATCAGCTGATGTAAGAAGGGCTATATAAATATATTTGATTTGATTTGAGTAGATGCTCAGTGTTCCCCTTCAATTAATTATGGACCGCTAACGAAGGACAGTCCGTGCTCTTCCTCTATTCCCTCTTCCCTCTTTTATTGACGAGAGCTGACTTTGTGTCGCCATGGTGATGGCATCTGGCCAGGCTGTCACTTCCCGTCCCTTGAAGAATCGATCATGTGTCCAGCTAACGATGAGGTCATGGATGTTCCACTGAAGTAAAGAGGAAATTCAGCAACTCTTGGAGGACAGGGGATCTTGATAAAAAGGCTTCCTTACTGCTAAAACCAACACTTTTCAGCCCGTGAAGAAGGCCAGAATTATAAAGGAGAATTGTTGAAATTCATCTTCACTTCAGTGTCTCAGTTGTTAGGAAATAGAGAGAGAAGCAAAGCAGGGGTGAGCTACGCTTAACTGTAAAACAGTAAAACACTATACGTAGAGTATCCAACCCTTCATGGTTTCTTAAGTTCTACCTTAATGGTGACAACAGCATAAAACGGTGAGTCAGCATAGAGCCAGCCCCATAACTTGAGTCACAGCTCTTCATGGTTGGACACAATCTGCAGTATTGATTTTCCAATCCAAAGGGCTGCAAAATGCTTCTCTCTCTTCTCTTCCAGTAAATCATACTGCTTTCCCTTTCTTGGCATCCCATATAGCACACTATGCCCTAATAGTGCACTACTTTTGGGATGCAACCTGTGCAGTTCATGTGTGATGCTGAGGTGAATGGTACTAGCAGATGAAGACTGAATCTGAAGATAGTGAACTATCAGTCTAAAAGGCCTTTAGTGTGGTGAGTTGTGGTCAACCCTCTGATATTCCAGTTCTATGTATCAATGAGGATATAGTAGTATCAAGTAGTACAGGATAGACTATCAACTGGGTGGTTCGAGCCCTGCATGCTGATTGGCTGACAGCCGTGGTATATCAGACCGTATACCACAGGTATGACAACATTTATTTTTACTGCTCTAATTACGTTGGTAACACGTTTATAATAGCAATAAGGTACCCTGTGAGTTTCTGGTATCTGGCCAATATAACACGAATAAGGGCTGTATCCAGGTTGTGTCGTGCATAAGAACAGCCCTTAGCTGTGGTATATTGGCCATATACCGCACCCCTTTGGGCCTTATTGCTTAAGTATACACTGAGTGTACAAAACATTTAGGACAACTACTCTTGCCTGACCAGGTGGATCCAGGTGAAAGCTATGATCCCTTAGTGATGTCACTTGTTAAATCCACTTCAAACAGTGTAGATGAAGGGGAGGAGACAGGTTAAAGAAGGATTTTTAAGCCTTGAGACAATTGAGACATGTATTGTGTATGTGTGCCATTCAGAGGGTGAATGGGCAAGACAAAAGATTTAAGCGTCTTTAAACGGGGTATGGTAGTAGGTGCCAGGTGCACCGATTTGTGTGAAGAACTGCAACACTGCTGGGTTTTTCACACTCAACAGTTTCCCGTGTGTATCAAGAATGGTCCACCACCCAAAGGACATCCAGCCAACTTGACACAACTGGGGGAAGTATTGGAGATAGTAGAATTTGACTTACCTTTCCTAATACAGGTGTAGCCCGCGCTGAAGATGGCCTGCAACAAAAACAGTAGAACTTAAAAGATGCTCCCATAATGAACCACTAACAGAAAACCCATTTTACAATAACACAAACACCCAAACAACAAATTACTTTGAAATGTGTATGGTTTGGCCATGAGAACAACAGCAACCCAGGGAGACCTGGTGGCAGAGCTCCCTAGGAAGCCTACAGATGGACCCCAAATGGTACCCTATTCTCTACACAGGGCCTTGCTCAAAAGTAGTGCACTATGTAGGGAACTGGGTGGTTCGCAAACAACGTGTGTTTAATGAAGTGTAGGACTTAAAGCCACTTGCTTGATTGCTAAAGGAGCTGAAGGGAAATGTATACCTCCTAGGGCTCTCAATCAACCGGCCTCCATTAGAGCTAGTGACTGACAGAGGGAAGGAGGGAGAGACAGACAGTTAGATAGACAGAGGGAAGGAGAGAGAGAGAGAGAGAGACACAGACAGACAGAGAGATAGACAGAGGGAAGGAGAGAGAGAGAGAGAGAGACACAGACAGACAGAGAGATATAGAGACTCTATATATATATATATATATATATATATATATATATATACACTGCTCAAAAAAATAAAGGGAACACTTAAACAACACAATGTAACTCCAAGTCAATCACACTTCTGTGAAATCAAACTGTCCACTTAGGAAGCAACACTGATTGACAATAAATTTCACATGCTGTTGTGCAAATGGAATAGACAAAAGGTGGAAATTATAGGCAATTAGCAAGACACCCCCAAAAAAGGAGTGATTCTGCAGGTGGTGATCACAGACCACTTCTCATTCCTATGCTTCCTGGCTGATGTTTTGGTCACTTTTGAATGCTGGCGGTGCTCTCACTCTAGTGGTAGCATGAGACGGAGTCTACAACCCACACAAGTGGCTCAGGTAGTGCAGTTCATCCAGGATGGCACATCAATGCGAGCTGTGGCAAAAAGGTTTGCTGTGTCTGTCAGCGTAGTGTCCAGAGCATGGAGGCACTACCAGGAGACAGGCCAGTACATCAGGAGACGTGAAGGAGGCCGTAGGAGGGCACCAACCCAGCAGCAGGACCGCTACCTCCGCCTTTGTGCAAGGAGGTGCACTGCCAGCGCCCTGCAAAATGACCTCCAGCAGGCCACAAATGTGCATGTGTCTGCTCAAACGGTCAGAAACAGACTCCATGAGGGTGGTATGAGGGCCCGACGTCCACAGGTGGGGGTTGTGCTTACAGCCCAACACCGTGCAGGACGTTTGGCATTTGCCAGAGAACACCAAGATTGGCAAATTCGCCACTGGCGCCCTGTGCTCTTCACAGATGAAAGCAGGTTCACACTGAGCACATGAGCACATGTGGCAGACGTGACAGAGTCTGGAGACGCCGTGGAGAACGTTCTGCTGCCTGCAACATCCTCCAGCATGACCGGTTTGGCGATGGGTCAGTCATGGTGTGGGGTGGCATTTCTTTGTGGGGCCGCACAGCCCTCCATGTGCTCGCCAGAGGTAGCCTGACTGCCAATTGGTACCGAGATGAGATCCTCAGACCCCTTGTGAGACCATATGCTGACACATGCACATTTGTGGCCTGCTGGAGGTCATTTTGCAGGGCTCTGGCAGTGCACCTCCTGCACTGCCAGAGCCCCCGCGGAGGTAGCGGTCCTGCTGCTGGGTTGTTGCCCTCCTACGGCCTCCTCCACGTCTCCTGATGTACTGGCCTGTCTCCTGGTAGCGCCTCCATGCTCTGGACACTACGCTGACAGACACAGCAAACCTTTTTGCCACAGCTCGCATTGATGTGCCATCCTGGATGAACTGCACTACCTGAGCCACTTGTGTGGGTTGTAGACTCCGTCTCATGCTACCACTAGAGTGAGAGCACCGGCAGCATTCAAAAGTGACCAAAACATCAGCCAGGAAGCATAGGAACTGAGAAGTGGTCTGTGGTCACCACCTGCAGAATCACTCCTTTTTTGGGGGTGTCTTGCTAATTGCCTATAATTTCCACCTTTTGTCTATTCCATTTGCACAACAGCATGTGAAATTTATTATCAATCAGTGTTGCTTCCTAAGTGGACAGTTTGATTTCACAGAAGTGTGATTGACTTGGAGTTACATTGTGTTGTTTAAGTGTTCCCTTTATTTTTTTGAGCAGTGTATATATATATATAGAGTGTTCAGAGGTAATTAAAATACAGTACCCTGTGAGTGTAAAGAATGATAAGACAAGAAAAGAGCACAAAATGAAGCTCCTTATGGAAAATCAAGAGACACTTTTTGCTGACTATTACAAAAATGGGAAAAAAAAAAAAAAAAAATATATATATATATATATATATATATATATAGAGACTCTCCTGAAAGAAGCTAGCTAGCTAACAAGGAGAGAGAGAGAGAGAGAGAGAGGTCATGATCAGATGATCAGATGAGCTCCTGCATTTTTCAGCATTTTCTTTAAAAAAGATAGATTTAGAGTTAGTTAAACTTGGATTTTTTGTGGAACTGAGAGAGATACAGCTTCAACTGTATTCAACTGTAACTGACTTGATACAGCTTCAACTAGCACTGACGTGTCAAGTGAGAGGTGTCAAAGACCATTAGCCCAACAATGGCAGGAGAGTCGAATAGTCTACCCCAACCAAATGGAGAGGCCTTAGAAGCTCCCTCCTGCTGTTCAGAGGTAATTAAAATACAGTACCCTGTGAGTGTAAAGAATGATAAGACAAGAAAAGAGCACAAAATGAAGCTCCTTATGGAAAATCAAGAGACACTTTTTGCTGACTATTACAAAAATGGGAACATCAGCAACCTTATCTTCCACACAAACCATCCCCTGGCATGGCACAGTGCTATATTAGCACACTACCCCTCTGTTAAGAGAGGGGGGGTTAACGAGGGGTGGAAACTCAGGATACTTGACAACGAGGACTCTGAGTCAGCTAACATAAATCTATATAAGTCTGGAACAGTATTGGTACAGGGCAACCCCAAACAGTTTCAGCTGGACTTTCACCTAATCAAAGAATTAGCCCAGCAGGAGAAGCTCTCCCTTGATAAAGATACCCCCACCCCAAGCGGGTCAGACCAGACCTCTTCATCATATAACCCCACAGACGAGCAACCCTCAGCAGACAGTCAACCTCCCAGTACAGAGCACTTCTCCCTCATTGAAATGAAGGATAAATTCACCCAGCTGGAGGTAAGGCAGGTGGAGCTGGAACAGCAGGTGATTACACTCCAGTCAGCACAGACCCAGACAACAGTCCAGCACAACAACCCCTTAACCAGACCAGGAGAGCTGGAGGTGGAGAGAGACATATCTGCACTCTGGACAGTGGTGAGACAACTTCAACAGGAGAAAGAGCAGAAGCAGGAGCAGAACAAAGCACTAGAGGAGAGGATCAGACTGCTGGAGGAGAGGGAGAGGGGGATGGAGGAGAGGATCAGACTGCTGGAGGAGAGGTTGAGGGGGATGGCATGTGACAGAGAACAACCCACTAGGGAGGTGGCCATCCCCACAGAGACGCCAGCAGAACAGCCCACCTCAGCACCGGACAAAAGTCTCGACACCACAGCAGAACAGTCCACACCAGACCCTGACCATAGAGTCAACATCACAGCAGAACAGACAAAAGAAAAACCCCAAGCCCAGCAGCTCTCACCCCCCCTGAGCACCCCCCCTGTCAGCCACCCTGATAGCCCTCCTGACAACCCCCCCACACCCACTGAGAACAAACACAAGACACAGATTGTTCTCCTTATGGACTCAAATGGGAAATATATAGAAGAAAAAAAACTTTTTCCCAAACACAGTGTGTCTAAACTCTGGTGTCCAAACACCCAGTGCGCCCTAGACCTTCTGTCTGAGGACAAACTAGGCTCACCTAGCCACATAATAATACACACAGGCACAAACGACCTGAGAGCACAGCAGGAAAGGGTGGCCACAGCACTGAAGGGAGTGATTGAAAAAGCTTCTTCTACTTTCCCCAATGCACAAGTGGTTATCTCCACCCTGCTACCACGAAAAGACTTCCACCCTGCTACAATACAGCGGGTAAACGCAAGCATTTCCCGTGACTGTGCCTCAAAACCAAATGTTTTCCTGGCCCACCACTCCACCCTGGACTTGAACAGCCTCTATGACCAGGTCCACCTCTATAAGGCAGCAGTGCCCACCTTTGCCCGGACTCTAAAGGACATCGCTCTCAAACGCAGCCCCAACACTTCACACAGGAGCAACAGATCAATAGACACCCCACCCAGACCAGCGAGACACCCTCCAAGACCTGCAGGACCCCCCCGTGGACCTACACATAGAGGACCCACGCCAAGAGGACTTACATCCAGACCACAGCACCCCCAGACACATCCACACCCCCACCCCAACCAATCAACACCCCCCCACATCAACCATGCCCACACCCCATTTAGGCCCCCTCAGATCAGACCTATGCCACTCCTGCCCACCCCATGCACCCCACCCCCGCAAAGAGGGCATCAACATGGAAGTCACACATACGCCCAGGTAGTGAGCGGGCAAACAGGCCCAACCCCCACTCTTACACTCGCCCAAGCCAACGGCATGTACCAGATGCTCAGCAGGCTCTGCTCACACTTACTGGCCTGAGGCCAAACCACACGGCCAACAACATTGGACACTTTATGGAACAAAAAGCCTTCACTATATCATCCTGGAATATCCAAGGCCTGAGGTCATCTGCCTTTGGCCTAAAGAGCAGGAACCCGGACTTCACCAAAGAAAACGGTAATGCAGACATTGTCATCCTGCAAGAAACATGGTATAGCGGAGACGGACCCACTGGTTGCCCTCTAGGTTACAGAGAGCTGGTAGTCCCATCCACCAAACTACCAGGTGTGAAACAGGGAAGGGACTCAGGGGGAATGCTAATTTGGTATAGAGCAGACCTAACTCACTCCATTAAATTAATCAAAACAGGAACATTTTACATTTGGCTAGAAATTCAAAAGGAAATTATCTTAACAGAGAAAAATGTCCTCCTGTGTGCTACCTATATCCCCCCACTAGAATCCCCATACTTTAATAAAGACAGCTTCTCCATCCTGGAGGGGGAAATCAATCATTTCCAGGCCCAGGGACATGTATTAGTCTGTGGCGACCTAAATGCCAGAACTGGACACGAACCTGACACCCTCAGCACACAGGGGGACAAACACCTGCCTGCAGGTGACAGCATTCCCTCCCCCATATGCCCCCCTAGGCACAACTATGACAACATAACCAACAAAAACGGGTCACAACTCCTGCAGCTCTGTCGCACGCTGGGTATGTACATAGTCAATGGTAGGCTTCGAGGGGACTCCTATGGTAGGTACACCTATAGCTCATCTCTTGGCAGTAGCACTGTAGACTACTTTATCACTGACCTCAACCCAGAGTCTCTCAGAGCGTTCACAGTCAGCCCACTGACACCCCTATCAGACCACAGCAAAATCACAGTCTACTTGAACAGAGCAATACTCAATCATGAGGCATCAAAGCCAAAGGAACTGAGTAACATTAAGAAATGCTATAGATGGAAGGAATGCAGTTTGGAAACCTACCAAAAAACAATTAGGCAACAGCAAATTCAATCCCTTTTAGACAACTTCCTGGGTAAAATGTTCCACTGCAATAGTGAAGGTGTAAACTTGGCAGTAGAAAATCTTAACAGTATATTTGACCTCTCAGCTTCCCTATCAAATCTAAAAATCTCAAATAGAAAACCGAAGAAAATGAACAACAATGACAAATGGTTTGATAAAGAATGCAAAAATCTAAGAAATAAATTGAGAAACCTGTCCAACCAAAAACATAGAGACCCGGAAAACCTGAGTCTACGCCTTCACTATGGTGAATCACTAAAACAATACAGAAATACACTACGGAAAAAGAAGGAACAGCACGTCAGAAATCAGCTCAATGTAATTGAAGACTCCATAGACTCTAACCAATTCTGGGAAAATTGGAAAACACTAAACAAACAACAACACGAAGAATTATCTATCCAAAATGGAGATGTATGGGTAAACCACTTCTCCAATCTTTTTGGCTCTATAACAAAGAATAAAGAGCAAAAACATATACATGATCAAATACAAATCCTAGAATCAACTATTAAAGACTACCAGAACCCACTGGATTCTCCAATTACCTTGAATGAGTTACAGGACAAAATAAAAACCCTCTAACCCAAAAAGGCCTGTGGTGTTGATGGTATCCTTAATGAAATGATCAAATATACAGACAACAAATTCCAATTGGCTATACTAAAAGTCTTTAACATCGTCCTTAGCTCTGGCATCTTCCCCAATATTTGGAACCAAGGACTGATCACCCCAATCCACAAAAGTGGAGACAAATTTGACCCCAATAACTACCGTGGAATATGCGTCAACAGTAACCTTGGGAAAATCCTCTGCATTATCATTAACAGCAGACTCGTACATTTCCTCAATGAAAACAATGTACTGAGCAAATGTCAAATTGGCTTTTTACCAAATTACCGTACAACAGACCATGTATTCACCCTACACACCCTAATTGACAACCAAACAAACCAAAACAAAGGCAAAGTCTTCTCATGCTTTGTTGATTTCAAAAAAGCCTTCGACTCAATTTGGCATGAGGGTCTGCTATACAAATTGATGGAAAGTGGTGTTGGGGGTAAAACATACGACATTATAAAATCCATGTACACAAACAACAAGTGTGCGGTTAAAATTGGCAAAAAACACACACATTTCTTCACACAGGGTCGTGGGGTGAGACAGGGATGCAGCTTAAGCCCCACCCTCTTCAACATATATATCAACGAATTGGCGCGGGCACTAGAACAGTCTGCAGCACCCGGTCTCACCCTACTAGAATCCGAAGTCAAATGTCTACTGTTTGCTGATGATCTGGTGCTTCTGTCACCAACCAAGGAGGGCCTACAGCAGCACCTAGATCTTCTGCACAGATTCTGTCAGACCCTGACAGTAAATCTCAGTAAGACCAAAATAATGGTGTTCCAAAAAAGGTCCAGTCACCAGGACCACAAATTCCATCTAGACACCGTTGCCCTAGAGCACACAAAAAACTATACATACCTCGGCCTAAACATCAGCACCACAGGTAACTTCCACAAAGCTGTGAACGATCTGAGAGACAAGGCAAGAAGGGCCTTCTATGCCATCAAAAGGAACATAAATTTCAACATACCAATTAGGATCTGGCTAAAAATACTTGAATCAGTCATAGAGCCCATTGCCCTTTATGGTTGTGAGGTCTGGGGTCCGCTCACCAACCAAGATTTCACAAAATGGGACAAACACCAAATTGAGACTCTGCATGCAGAATTCTGCAAAAATATCCTCCGTGTACAACGTAGAACACCAAATAATGCATGCAGAGCAGAATTAAGCCGATACCCACTAATTATCAAAATCCAGAAAAGAGCCGTTAAATTCTACAACCACCTAAAAGGAAGCGATTCCCAAACCTTCCATAACAAAGCCATCACCTACAGAGAGATGAACCTGGAGAAGAGGCCCCTAAGCAAGCTGGTCCTAGGGCTCTGTTCACAAACACAAACACACCCCACAGAGCCCCAGGACAACAGCACAATTAGACCCAACCAAATCATGAGAAAACAAAAAGATAATTACTTGACACATTGGAAAGAATTAACAAAAAAACAGAGCAAACTAGAATGCTATTTGGCCCTAAACAGAGAGTACACAGTGGCAGAATACCTGACCACTGCGACTGACCCAAACTTAAGGAAAGCTTTGACTATGTACAGACTCAGTGAGCATAGCCTTGCTATTGAGAAAGGCCGCCGTAGGTAGACATGGCTCTCAAGAGAAGACAGGCTATGTGCACACTGCCCACAAAATGAGGTGGAAACTGAGCTGCACTTCCTAACCTCCTGCCCAATGTATGACCATATTAGAGAGACATATTTCCCTCAGATTACACAGATCCACAAAGAATTTGAAAACAAATCCAATTTTGATAAACTCCCATATCTACTGGGAGAAATTCCACAGTGTGCCATCACAGCAGCAAGATTTGTGACCTGTTGCCACAAGAAAAGGGCAACCAGTGAAGAACAAACACCATTGTAAATACAACCCATATTTATGCTTATTTATTTTAACTTTAACCATTTGTACATTGTTACAACACTGTATATATATAATATAACATTTGTAATGTCTTTATTGTTTTGAAACTTCTGTATGTGTAATGTTTACTGTTAATTTGTATTGTTTATTTCACTTTTGTATAATATCTACCTCACTTGCTTTGGCAATGTTAACACATGTTTCCCATGCCAATAAAGCCCCTTGAATTGAATTGAATTGAGATAGACAGAGGGAAGGAGAGAGAGAGAGAGAGACACAGACAGACAGACAGACGGACGGACGGACGGACGGACGGACGGGCGGACGGGCGGACGGACGGGCGGACGGACGGACGGACGGACGGACGGACGGACGGACGGACGGACGGACGGACGGACAGACAGACAGACAGACAGACAGACAGACAGACAGACAGACAGACAGACAGACAGACAGACAGACAGACAGACAGACAGAGGGAAGGGTGGAGAGAGCGAGAGACGGAGGGAGAGAGAGACAGAGGGAAGGAGGGAGAGAAAGAAAGACAGATAGACAGAGGAAAGGAGGGAGAGAGAGACAGCTCTCCGTGGAACTGAGCAGCCTGCCATATCACTGTCAAACCCAGAGGGAAGGAACCTTAGTCTCCTCCAACAATGAGCTGGAAGTATTCTGCCTCACATTAGTCAGTCAGTCACATGAGAAGACACTGACAGCTGTAGAAGATTAATGACATTGGTCAGAAATTCAATGGTAATTTCATTATGTTACCTTGTTACGTGATCATTCTATATATTGCTTTTATGGGGGCTGGCTTGTAATTGAAAAATATTCCATTCAGTTGCTAATCTTCATGCCACCGCAGACATGAATGCCCTAAGACATTATTTCTGCTCAAAGAAGAAATGACTGATTGAATGGAAATATCATTCCATGTTCAAAGCGTCAAACATACTACATCTCTGTTACATTAAAGATGAAACATCGAGGCCACTGTGCATTGTACATTCCAAGGACGTTTTGGTTTTTAAAGGGAATTTAACATAAACAGAGGAAGGAGCTTTCATTAGTCCTTCAGCATGACTTTTTCACTGAAAACAAAGATATCATCAAACTCTCACAGGATGCATCTCCAATGGTCCATAGGGCTCTGGTCAAAAGTAGTGCACTATATAGGGAATAGGGTGCCTTTTGGGACACAGCCATAGAGATTGCCCTTTTGACAATGTTGTGCCTGTTTTCGCTAACTCACCGTGTAGCGGCTGGGCTGGCGGTGCTCTCTGTTATGGGCGCTAACTCACCGTGTAGCGGCTGGGCTGGCGGTGCTCTCTATTATGGGTGCTAACTCACCGTGTAGCGGCTGGGCTGGCGGTGCTCTCTGTAATGGGCACAAACTCACCGTGTAGCGGCTGGCCTGGCGGTGCTCTCTGTTATGGGCGCTAACTCACCGTGTAGCGGCTGGGCTGGTGGTGCTCTCTGTTATGGGCGCTAACTCACCGTGTAGCGGCTGGGCTGGCGGTGCTCTCTGTTATGGGCGGCGGGCTAGGGGGGATGGGGCTGCTGATCCATTTGGTCTGGTCCACCACGGTGCGGGCATGGGGCACGCGGCCAACGTCCCTCACCCTCACCAGCAGGTGACAACTCGTCTTCAGGATCCTCACCGCCTCGTCATGGGGGATGGCCACGAAGCTCCGCCCATTCACCTCCAGCAGCTGGTCGCCCACCTTAACAGACAGAGAGGAGAGGGTGGGTGCACTGGCAGAGAGAGGGTGTGTATTCACACAGACACCGATACACACACAAGTACACCCACACAAAAGTGCCATGGCTTTTCCTGATAGTCTCGAACAGTCTTCCAACAGTCAAGGCCAGGCCAGTGTTTAGGAGAGAGCAGAGCAGACATTCTGTGAGCTGCAGCTCAAGGTTCAGGCAATAACACAAAGTACACTGAAGCAGAACTTGGTGCACTCAAACCCGCCACAGAGATGTGTAGGCTACGCAGTTTCATTGTAGACTAACTACTGCCCTCACACACACACTTATTATTCTGGAAAAAGTCTGTTGTTTTATTTCACCATGGGAACAGGAGATACTAGCCTGGTCAAGCAGAATGACCGCTTTGCTCACCTTTTGTTTCACTTGATACGTAAAGTGAAACAGCATGTGAGCTTTTGCAAGATTAGGCTGGTTTCACCAGGCTAAGGAACTACTAGGGAAAAACAGCAATTCAGTTTGATTGACTTAAACCGAGTGGGATCAATCTATGGTTAGTAATAAAAACAGAAAATGCTGAAAGGAGGATATCACTGATAGTAAGAGGCCAAATCTATAGAAGGAACATCATTCATAAATCACAACACTGGGGGGAAACAATCAATGGTTATTATCTCCCAGCCTATTCATTCTTCTAATGCACAAACAAAACACTTGACAGACGTGGTGATTTACAATCAAAGCTCTTCTTTGTTTTATGCCCTTTCCTATTCTTCCTGTTCCACATTCATGAGAAGCAGTTACGCTTTGATTTGAGCTTAATAATAATTAGTAAGGAAAACCTGATCTACTGATCTACAGGGGAAACAATAGTAGTCTGTATTAACAATATGTAACGTGACTAGTATTTAATAGAAATTAAATTCACAATGGAACAACTTCTATATACATTGGAGTGTATGAATGTTGTTTTTCCATTTCTCATGTCTTTTACTGGTCATCTCAGAGCGTCAGAATGAGTTGGTCAAGTGAGTGGTCCGGGGTGGTCTAGCTCCCACCCAGATACATGTTTATCTCTCTATCCTATCCAGCAGACATAAAACATATTGAAGGACTGTAAGAGAAGCTGAGGAGACACAATGGCATTACTGAGCCTCTTCAATTGGCCTATTCTCTTTCCACAAGAGTAAGTAAAGGGAGAAGTTAGTTATTGACTTCTCTTCTCTTCTCTTCTCCTCTCTCTCTCTCCCTCCCTCCTAACACTAATGAATTTACATTCAGAGGAAGAATCAGCTTGAGTGAACCTCCATAACTCATTGGAGGGAGGGATGGGAGGGAGGGAGGGTGTGAGGTCCTGATTTACACCCCCCAGCTGAGTTCTCTTGAGCTGCAGCCACTGGAGGGGAGAGTGTTTTTAAAATATTTTTTTATTTAACCTTTTGATGAAATAATTTATATGTTTAAAGATAATGATTAAATGATTCCACCCTGAAACCTAACTATTCTGGATCATAGTTTATGTAGCAGGTATAAGTAATAATTAAAGCATTAAACGTAAGTCCAACTAGGCTCAGAAGAGACCTGTGAGGGAGAGAAATGTGTGTGTGTGTGTGTGCCTAAGAAAATAACGAGAACATTTCAACTGTGTTTGATCCGACCTGGCTAGAACTCTGAGAAACTTATGAGGACAGGGAGTACTTCTCAAGGTTTCTCTAATCTCGGGGGAATGGAACTGTCGGCTGGGTAGTGATACACAGTGGTGAGAACTCTGGAGAAGGATACAACTCACCTACTGTTTGTGTGTATGTATGTGCGTAGGATATCAACTGTTTGTGTGGAAGTATGTGCGTAAGTAAGGAGCAAGGTATAACATGGATGTCTTTGTATAATGGACTTCAGAGTGCTCTCGTGAATAAACATTTTGACTATTGTAAGCTGGGGACTCTGTCTGTTTAATTCAACCATAGTCTTACAAACTCTGGGTTGCAGACTTAGTAGATTAATTTAAGTTTATGAACATTGATAACGAAATTCTCATAACACCTTTATTTAACTAGGCAAGTCAGTTAAGAACAAAATCTTATTTACAATGATGACCTGCCCCTGAACCAGGGTGTCTGTAGTGACGCCTCTAGCACTGAGATGCAGTACCTTAGACCGCTGAATCAGGGTGTCTGTAGTGACGCCTCTAGCACTGAGATGCAGTGCCTTAGACCGCTGAATCAGGGTGTCTGTAGTGACGCCTCTAGCACTGAGATGCACTGCTTTAGACCACTGCACCACACGGTCTGTGTCCCCTCAAACCCTCCTGCCTCTGTAATGCTTACTCTGTGACAATACGGGACCCCTCCAGCATACTGTAACTCAAATGCTCAAAGTAGATAGATTGAACCATCATTTACAAGTGGCGTTTCATTGATCATCTGAGACGAAGTGTGAAATAAAATGGTTATGAGTCAGACGAGATTGAGAGGAGAGGAGAAATTTTCCACACAAAATGTTCTTGTCCTTTCTCAGAGAGAGAGAGAGAGAGAGAGAGAGAGAGAGAGAGAGAGAGAGAGAGAGAGAGAGAGAGAGAGAGAGATCAATGCAGACTAAAAGGGCAAGCTGCTATTTTGGGCAGCCAAGACAGTTGGCGGACTTTAGATGGTGTGTTTCCAGTTGGCCTGAGAGAGTAGCCATGGAGGAGACCAGTAGAGCAAATGGACAATCTCCCAAAGACAATAAATTTTATTTTTCGGAGGGTCCTGTCCCGTTGCTAGCCAAAGAGTGCTTATCTGTGGATGAGAAGCGACAGACAGACACATCAGTGGGCTGGCCTGTTGAAAGAAAACGTAATGGAAGGGCTGGAGGCTGGTCTGATCCCCATGGGGGAACGACACTAATTAAAGCCCATGTCAGGGCACACAGATGGGACAGATGCACGATCATCTGTCACACCGTCCAACAGACAACTGCTGGATCCAGATTGGCTGATAGAGGTCCTCGTTACAGTGCTGAAACCTGGACGGTTTGACGGTGTCTTATTGTTCCTCAGTGATTTGATGACTAATATCATGTATTTGGTGGAGTTCAGTTTACCCCCCGTCAGAGGCCAGGAGAGGAGAGGCCAGGAGAAGACAGGACAGGAGAAGAGTGGACAGGAGAAGACAGGACAGGAGAAGAGTGGACAGGAGAAGAGTGACAGGAGAAGAGTAGAGAGGACAGGAGAGGACAGGAGAGGAGAGGACAGGAGAGGAGTGGAGAGGAGAGGAGTGGAGAGGAGAGGACAGGAGAGGACAGGAGAGGAGAGGACAGGACTGGACAGGACAGGAGAAGACAGGACAGGAGAAGAGTGGACAGGAGAAGAGTGGAGAGGACAGGACAGGAGTGGACAGGACAGGAGGGGAGAGGACAGGAGAGGAGTGGACAGGAGAGGACAGGAGAGGAGTGGACAGGAGTGGACAGGAGAGGACAGGAGAGGAGTGGACAGGAGTAGACAGGAGAGGAAAGGACAGGACAGGAGAGGACAGGAGAGGAGTGAACAGGAGAGGAGTGAACAGGAGAGGACAGGACAGGAGAGGACAGGAGAGGACAGGAGAGGACAGGAGAGGAGTGGACAGGAGTGGACAGGATGGGAGTGAACAGGAGAGGAGTGAACAGGAGAGGACAGGACAGAAGAGGACAGGAGAGGAGTGGACAGGATGGGAGTGAACAGGAGTGGACAGGATGGGAGTGAACAGGAGTGGACAGGATGGGAGTGAACAGGAGAGGACAGGAGAGGAGTGGACAGGACAGGACACGAGAGGACAGGAGAGGAAAGGAGAGGACAGGAGAGGACAGGAGAAGAGTGGACATGATAGGAAAGGACAGGACAGAACAGGAGAGGAGTGGTCAGGAGAGGAGTGGACAGGACAGGACAGCAGAGGACAGGAGAGGAGAGGAAAGGAGAGGACAGGAGAGGAGTGGACATGATAGGAGAGGACAGGACAGAACAGGAGAGGAGTGGACAGGAGAGGACAGGACAGGAGAGGACAGGACAGGAGTGGACAGGATAGGAGAGGACAGGAGAGGAGTGGACAGGAGAGTAGTGGAGAGGAGAGGACAGGAGAGGACAGGACAGGAGAGGATAGGAGAGGAAAGGAGAGGACAGGAGAGGAGTTGACATGATAGGAGAGGACAAGACAGAACAGGAGAGGAGTGGACAGGAGAGGACATGAGAGGAGAGGACAGGACAGGAGAGGAGTGGACAGGAGAGTAGTGGAGAGGAGAGGAGTGGACAGGAGAGGACAGGACAGGACAGGAGAGGAGTGGACAGGAGAGGAGAGGACAGGAGTGTACAGGAGAGTAGTGGAGAGGAGAGGACAGGACAGGAGAGGACAGGACAGGAGAGGAGAGGACAGGAGAGGAGTGGACAGGAGAGTAGTGGAGAGGAGAAGAGTGGACAGGAGAGGAGGGGACAGGAGAGGACAGGAGAGGAGTGGACAGGAGAGGAGTGGACAGGAGAGGAGTGGACAGGAGAGGAGTGGACAGGCGAGGACAGGAGTGGACAGGAGAGGAGAGGACAGGAGAGGACAGAAAAGGAGTGGACATGACAGGAGAGGAGTGGACAGGACAGGAGAGGACAGGAGAGGACAGGACAGGAGAGGAGTGGTAGGAGAGGAGTGGACAGGAGAGGACAGGAGAGGAGTGGACATGACAGGAGAGGAGTGGACAGGACAGGAGAGGACAGGAGAGGAGTGGACAGGAGAGGAGTGGACAGGAGAGGACAGGAGAGGAGTGGACATGACAGGAGAGGAGTGGACAGGACAGGAGAGGACAGGAGAGGACAGGACAGGAGAGGAGTGGACAGGAGAGGAGTGGACAGGAGAGGACAGGACATGACAGGAGAGGAGTGGACAGGACAGGAGAGGACAGGAGAGGAGTGGACAGGAGAGGAGTGGACAGGACAGGAGAGGATAGGAGTGGACAGGAGAGGACAGGACAGGAGAGGAGTGGACAGGAGAGGACAGGAGAGAAGAGGAGAGGAGTGCACAGGAGAGGAGTGGACATGAGAGGACAGGAGAGAAGAGGAGAGGACAGGACAGGAGAGGAGTGGACAGGAGAGGACAGGAGAGGAGTGGACAGGACACGAAAGGACAGGAGAGGTTTCTCTTAGCATCTGCAAAATAACTCCAGAAAAGGTAATGAATCCAAAGAGCAACATTGAATTAGCCTCATTAAAACAGCCTGATCTCGCTAGCTCACATGCTGGTTCCCTGCAGATATCAAGACATGAGCACAGCATTCGGTCTGCTTGACCAAGGTAACGTTGTATGTCCCTGCTTCTCAAAAGTATTTCTATAACACATCATTCACAGGGCTATGCATTATGTTAGATCCGAATTGGACATATTTGTATAAAAGACTGAACATACTGAGCTCCATGTACATTTGTGTAAATATATTAAATATTAATGTATATGAGGAAATATTAGGTACATACCTTTATGACATATATTTACCTGATTGAGATATATTCATTTGTTGTTAGTTTAACACTTCTTATGGCTGCAGGGGCAGTATTGAGTAGTTTGGATGAAAGGTGCACAGAGGTGCCCATAGTAAACTGCCTGCTCCTCAGTCCCAGTTGCTAATATATGCATATTATTATTCGTATTGGATAGAAAACACTCTGAAGTTTCTAAAACTGTTTGAATTATGTCTGTGAGTATAACAGAACTCATATGGCAGGCAAAAACCGGAGAAGTTCCACTTCCTATTTAATTAATTAATTAAATTACAGCGAGATATTGATGAATTTTCACTTCCTACAGCTTCCACTAGATGTCAACAGTCAATAGAACTTTGTCTGATGACTCTAATGTGAAGGGGGGCCGAAGGAGACAGGAATTAGTCACCACTGCCACGAGCTGACCATGCTTTCACCATGCGCGTTCACATGAGGAGGACCTCCGTTCCACCGCTCATCTGAAGTCAATCTAATTCTCCGGTTGGAACGTTATTCAAGATGTATGTTAACAACATTTTAAAGATTGATTCAGTACATCATTTGACATGTTTCTACTGACTGTTACGGAACTTTTGGACATTTCGTCACGTTATAGTGGACGCGCTTTGTGACTTTGGAATTGTTTACCAAACGCGCTAACCAAAGTAGCTAATTGGACATAAATAACGGACATTATCGAACAAATCAAGCATTTATTGTGGACCTGGGATTCCTAGGACTGCATTCTGATGAAGTTCATCAAAGGTAAGGAAACATTTATCATGTATTTTCTGGTTTCTGTTGACTCCAAAATGGCAGCTAATTTTATTATATTTCTGAGCGCCGTCTCAGATTATTGCATGGGTTGCTTTTTCCGTAAAGTTTTTTTGAAATCTGACACAGCGGTTGCATTAAGGAGAGGTATATCTATAATTCCATGTGTATAACTTGTATTATCATCTACATACATCTACATTTATGACATTTATGCAAAATCACTTGATGTTTTTGGAACTAGTGAATGTAACGCGCCAATGTAAACTCAGATTTTTTGATATAAATATGAACTTTATCAAACAAAACATGCATGTATTGTGTAACATGAAGTCCTATGAGTGTCATCTGATGAAGATAATCAAAGGTTAGTGATTCATTTTATCTCTATTTCTGCTTTTTGTGACTGCTATATTTCGCTGGAAAAATGGCTATGCTTATTGTGGTTTGGTGGTGACCTAACATAATCGTTTGTAGTGCTTTCGCTGAAAAGCATATTTGAAATCGGACACTTTGGTGGGATTAACAACAAGATCACCTTTAAAATGATATAAGACACATGTATGTTTGAGGAATTTTAATTATGAGATTTCTGTTGTTTGAATTTGGCGTTGTTTGAATTTGGTTGTCATATCGATCCCGGTAGCGGGATGCAGCCATAAGAAGTTAACTGTCACGTTCCTGACCTGTTTTCTGTTGTTTGGTATGTGTTTAATTGGTCAGGGCGTGAGTTTGGGTGGGTAGTCTATGTTATGTGTTTTCTATGTTGGGTTAATGGGTTGCCTGGTATGGCTCTCAATTAGAGGCAGGTGTTTGGCGTTTCCTCTGATTGAGAGCCATATTAAGGTAGGTTGTTTCACATTGTTTGTTGTGGGTAATTGTCTCCTGTGTCTGTGTCTATGTTGCGCCACACGGGACTGTTTCGGTTTGTTTGTCCGTTTGTTTTGTGTAGTCAGTTTTCCTGTTCGTGCGTTCTTCGTGTATATGTAAGTTCGTTAGTTCAGGTCTGTCTACGTGCGTTTGTTATTTTGTAATTATCAAGTGTATTTCGTGTCAGTGTTCGTCTTGTCAAATAAATCATTATGTATTCATCACCCGCTGCGCCTTGGTCCACTCTCTCACCGAAAGACGACCGTTACATTAACTCAGTTTTTGGCCCCCCCTCTTGCCCATTCATTGTACTGTGTTAAGTGTGTTAGTATAAAGGCAGGAAGTTGGGCCTTCGGGGGAGGGCGTCCTTGCTAGACGCGGGAGCGGTATAGTTTTTTTGACCATATGTCACGAATCCCGCTTCCTGAGTCTGTTTTTGCCTGTGTTCTGTCCTGGAGTGTTTTTTTCTGGTGTCCTGGAACGCACCCTGTCTGGTTGCCGGGCGACGTAGCTGGTTGGGAGATCTCTGATTTACCGCACCTGTTTCCAATCCGCTATCTGCACACCTGGTCCTGATCATCACCCCTCCACTTCATAAGCACTGACCTGACATCCATTCCCTGCCGGATCGTTAGCCATGAACAGTATGTTGTGCCAGTGTATCAGCCTCCAGTTTGATAGAGTTTGTTTTGTTGTTTTGTACGTCTTGCTTGCCTTGAACTCACCTCCGTTTTTTCTGTCTACAGTCATTCACCCGGAACACTCATCTCATCCCTACCTGGTCGTCGGTGACTTCAGTTACTTCCTTGGATCTGCCTATTCAATTCCATCAACTCACCTCCGCTGCCCGCTCCGTCACTTGGATTTTTCTATCACTACATTCAAACTTGTAAATAAATACTCACCTTCGTCTTACTCTCCTTGTCCTGGTCTGCTTTAGAAAACCGTGACACCATACATACAGGTCATATTATGTATTTTTCATATCAAGTAATATATGCTTTAAGTTGATTGGAGAATAATTTTTTTGTTACATATAAGAAGAAGAAACATTTTTGTTGCACCATATCCCTGGATGTCATTGAATGTTTGGCCGTTTGGAAACCTTGGAGTGTGAACTGTATGTGTACGAAACAAACCCGCTTGGGCAGTGGCTATGGTAAAGAGGAAAGGAAGCCACTACACATTATTTCATCCATGTATAACCAACAGGTTATAGAACATTAACCTCTGTCAAATTGGATGGTTTTAGGAGTGATCCATGTCATTCCATCTCATGCAGTGATGTAGTGGTAAAATAAATGGTGTGTAAACTCTGTCAGTCTCAGTGAAAAAAGATACACTCCCTATCCTTTCAATACTTTTTCTAAATCTAAGCCTGGTCTCTGGAAAGATTGAATAAGATGCGCTTGACATTTTGGCAGTGTTTCTTTGACAGAGATATGAAGAGCTGAGGGCTGTGTTGTGCTCCCCCACCCCCCATTTGCCCTCAGAACAGGCTCAATTTGTCTGGGCATGGATGTACAAGGTGTCGAAAGCGTTCCACAGCGATACCGGCCCATGTTGACTCCACTGCTTCCCACAGTTGTGTCAAGTTGGCTGGATGTTCTTTGGGTGGTGGACCATTCTTGATACTCACGGTAAACTGTTGAGTGTGAAAAACCCAGCAGCGTTGCAGTTCTTGACACAAACTGGTGCGCCCATTTACCCTCACAATCCATGTCTCAATTGTCTCAAGGCTTAAAAATCCTTGATGCCTGCAAGATCTATTTCGAACCCAGCCATGCCATGATACTAGGGTGCCATGATTCAGTCATGCTGTTTACAAGCACACTAGTCCTGCCTCAATCGTCTGAGTTGAAAAAAACAGCAGACTAAAGAATGCAATGACCGACCCTTTTGTACATATATTTTTGTCAGTTAAAAAGTGTCTGCCAGGTTTTGACACAGCGAGATAGACCACAGAAGACTCTTACTCCCTCTGCCTCACAGCGTCTGAACCTTGTGGTTGTGTTTCATTCACTGTGATGGGGTGAAACAATTTAAATAGGATGTGCATGGTAATAATCGGTTAATACCTTGAGTGCCCCGTGGTCTGCAGCTGAGCCGGGGTCTACCCCAGTGATGTAGATACCCAGGCCATACTCCGCCCCTCCTCTGATCATCAGGCCCAGAGAGAGACCGTCGTCCAGGTTCAGGTTTACCTTCAGGGACAGACAGAGGGGGCAGTCACCAGACAGGAAGTGACAGTGGTAAGTGATGAGGTGTGTCCCAAATTGCACCCAATTATTTGAAGAACGCAACAAAGATTGTCAGAGCACCTTTCTTTACAAATTTCTGTTTATATCAAAGGTGCAGAGGTAACATCAACCAATCCCTCCAACACATGAGGCTTGATGCCCAGAGGGAGGAGTCCCAAATTAAAGACCTGACTCTCCATTGGCAGAGATTCATGCCCCCTGGCTCCGCCTCTAGATAAGCAACACATCATCATAGCCCAGACCCCAGGCCTCCATACAGGGTGAGGTATAGTACTAACAGGGGCTTCGTCCCAAACAACATCCCATTCCCTATAGAGTGTACTACTTTTGACCAGGGATAAAGGCCCAGGTCAAAAGTAGTGCACTATAGTATATAGAGAATAGGATGCCATTTAAGACGCAGCCGGGGTCTCAGGCCCACATCGAGAGAGACTATATCACTGTCAATTTAATGACATATAAACATCTCAGGCCCACATCGAGAGAGACTATATCACTGTATCACTGTCAATTTAATGACATATAAACATCTCAGGCCCACATCGAGAGAGACTATATCACTGTCAATTTAATGACATATAAACATCTCAGGCCCTCCGAATCTCACCCAAATACAGGGGAAATAACCAGTTAGAAATTCTCTACATGATGAAGTTAGCCCCCGTAACCCTCTACTGTTCCCACAGTTTATTTAGTGATTAAGTTAGTCCTGTATCCCTCTACTGTTCCCACAGTTTATTTAGTGATTAAGTTAGTCCTGTAGCCCTCTACTGTTCCCACAGTTTATTTAGTGATTAAGTTAGTCCTGTATCCCTCTACTGTTCCCACAGTTTATTTAGTGATTAAGTTAGTCCTGTATCCCTCTACTGTTCCCACAGTTTATTTAGTGATTAAGTTAGTCCTGTAACCCTCTACTGTTCCCACAGTTTATTTAGTGATTAAGTTAGTCCTGTAACCCTCTACTGTTCCCACAGTTTATTTAGTGATTAAGTTAGTCCTGTATCCCTCTACTGTTCCCACAGTTTATTTAGTGATTAAGTTAGTCCTGTAACCCTCTACTGTTCCCACAGTTTATTTAGTGATTAAGTTAGTCCTGTAACCCTCTACTGTTCCCACAGTTTATTTAGTGATTAAGTTAGTCCTGTATCCCTCTACTGTTCCCACAGTTTATTTAGTGATTAAGTTAGCTCACATAGCCCTCTACTGTTCCCACAGTTTATTTAGTGATTAAGTTAGTCATGTAACACTCTACTGTTCCCACAGTTTATTTAGTGATTAAGTTAGTCCTGTATCCCTCTACTGTTCCCACAGTTTATTTAGTGATTAAGTTAGTCCTGTAACACTCTACTGTTCCCACAGTTTATTTAGTGATTAAGTTAGGCCTGTAACCCTCTACTGTTCCCACAGTTTATTTAGTGATTAAGTTAGCCCCGTAGCCCTCTACTGTTCCCACAGTTTATTTAGTGAAAGTAAATCTGTTTTTAAGATCCTTGGGCTGTGTTTGGCCGTCCTCGTAGTTTACTTTTAAATCTGCAGTGCTGTGTAAAGCTGTGTACCGTACCCCCGGCTGCCTGCCTGGTCTGTGGCGCTGACGATGCAGTCTCACATCAATAGATGAGAGAGGTACTGGACAGAGCAGAGGAGTGCACAGGGCAGGGATGGGCTACATCCCAAATGGAACCTTATTCACTACATAGATCACTACCAGGGCCCATGGGGTTCTGTTCAAAAGTAGTGCACTACATAGGGAATAGGGTGCCATTTTAATGCAACCTGTGTATATGGAGAGCTCAGTGAGGCTCCACATCGATTTCTGCCCCCCTTCTCCTTCTCATGTTCACCCCCTCCATTAGTTGTTTGTTGTCAAACATGAGTGGCCATTTGACCCATATGTCAGCCATATTGAAACACCTGAGAGAAAATATATTTTAGATTCTCTGAGGTATTCAATCCACTCACTGTCTTCTCCTGCGTGTGTCCTGTACGTCTCTGGCTGTGTTGTGGTCCCAGGGTGCTTTGCTGCTCCAGGTCGGAGGGAGGGGACACACTGCGGCCATGAGGATCCACCCAGGCATAAATGTTGTTGGTGACATACCCCCCGGGGATCCGGCCCACTGAACACACTGACATGGCCAGCTTCTTACAGCCTTTCAGGACCTGCATGGAGGACAGGGGAAGGGATTCAATTCAGTTCAGTTAGAAACACTTTATTCATCACAAAGGGCAATTGAATTTGGGCATGTGAGAGTCAGCAACAACAACACCACAGTATACCTCAGACACACGGTATCACACATGACATGTAATACAGCAGTGTGGGAGGAAGATGACAGGGGTGTTTGTAATACAGCAGTGTGGGAGGAAGATGACAGGGGTGTTTGTAATACAGCAGCGTGGGAGGAAGATGACAGGGTGTTTGTAATACAGCAGCGTGGGAGGAAGATGACAGGGGTGTTTGTAATACAGCAGCGTGGGAGGAAGATGACAGGGTGTTTGTAATACAGCAGCGTGGGAGGAAGATGACAGGGTGTTTGTAATACAGCAGCGTGGGAGGAAGATGACAGGGGTGTTTGTAATACAGCAGCGTGGGAGGAAGATGACAGGGTGTTTGTAATACAGCAGCGTGGGAGGAAGATGACAGGGGTGTTGTTTGTAATACAGCAGTGTGGGAGGAAGATGACAGGGGTGTGTGTAATACAGCAGCGTGGGAGGAAGATGACAGGGGTGTTGTTTGTAATACAGCAGTGTGGGAGGAAGATGACAGGGGTGTTGTTTGTAATACAGCAGTGTGGGAGGAAGATGACAGGGGTGTTGTTTGTAGTACAGTAGTGTGGGAGGAAGATGACAGGGATGTTTGTAATACAGCAGCGTGGGAGGAAGATGACAGGGGTGTTGTTTGTAATACAGCAGTGTGGGAGGAAGATGACAGGGGTGTTTGTAATACAGCAGCGTGGGAGGAAGATGACAGGGGGGTTTGTAATACAGCAGTGTGGGAGGAAGATGACAGGGGTGTTGTTTGTAATACAGCAGCGTGGGAGGAAGATGTCAGGGGTGTTGTTTGTAATACAGCAGTGTGGGAGGAAGATGACAGGGGTGTTGTTTGTAATACAGCAGTATGGGAGGAAGATGACAGGGGTGTTTGTAATACAGCAGCGTGGGAGGAAGATGACAGGGGTATTTGTAATACAGCAGCATGGGAGGAAGATGACAGGGGTGTTGTTTGTAATACAGCAGTGTGGGAGGAAGATGACAGGGGTGTTGTTTGTAATACAGCAGTGTGGGAGGAAGATGACAGGGGTGTTGTTTGTAATACAGCAGTGTGGGAGGAAGATGACAGGGGTGTTTGTAATACAGCAGCGTGGGAGGAAGATGACAGGGGTGTTTGTAATACAGCAGTGTGGGAGGAAGATGACAGGGGTGTTGTTTGTAATACAGCAGTGTGGGAGGAAGATGACAGGGGTGTTTGTAATACAGCAGCGTGGGAGGAAGATGACAGGGGTGTTGTTTGTAATACAGCAGCGTGGGAGGAAGATGACAGGGTGTTTGTAATACAGCAGTGTGGGAGGAAGATGACAGGGGTGTTTGTAATACAGCAGTGTGGGAGGAAGATGACAGGGGTGTTGTTTGTAATACAGCAGTGTGGGAGGAAGATGACAGGGGTGTTGTTTGTAATACAGCAGTGTGGGAGGAAGATGACAGGGGTGTTGTTTGTAATACAGCAGTGTGGGAGGAAGATGACAGGGGTGGTGTTTGTAATACAGCAGTGTGGGAGGAAGATGACAGGGGTGTTGTTTGTAATACAGCAGTGTGGGGGGAAGATGACAGGGGTGTTGTTTGTAATACAGCAGCGTGGGAGGAAGATGACAGGAGTGTTGTTTGTAATACAGCAGCGTGGGAGGAAGATGAAAGGGTGTTTGTAATACAGCAGCGTGGGAGGAAGATGACAGGGGTGTTGTTTGTAATACAGCAGTGTGGGAGGAAGATGACAGGGGTGTTGTTTGTAATACAGCAGTGTGGGAGGAAGATGACAGGGGTGTTGTTTGTAATACAGCAGTGTGGGAGGAAGATGACAGGGGTGGTGTTTGTAATACAGCAGTGTGGGAGGAAGATGACAGGGGTGTTGTTTGTAATACAGCAGTGTGGGAGGAAGATGACAGGGGTGTTGTTTGTAATACAGCAGTGTGGGAGGAAGATGACAGGGGTGTTGTTTGTAGTACAGTAGTGTGGGAGGAAGATGACAGGGATGTTTGTAATACAGCAGCGTGGGAGGAAGATGACAGGGGTGTTGTTTGTAATACAGCAGTGTGGGAGGAAGATGACAGGGGTGTTTGTAATACAGCAGCGTGGGAGGAAGATGACAGGGGGGTTTGTAATACAGCAGTGTGGGAGGAAGATGACAGGGGTGTTGTTTGTAATACAGCAGCGTGGGAGGAAGATGTCAGGGGTGTTGTTTGTAATACAGCAGTGTGGGAGGAAGATGACAGGGGTGTTGTTTGTAATACAGCAGTGTGGGAGGAAGATGACAGGGGTGTTGTTTGTAATACAGCAGTGTGGGAGGAAGATGACAGGGGTGTTTGTAATACAGCAGCGTGGGAGGAAGATGACAGGGGTGTTTGTAATACAGGCAGTGTGGGATGAAGATGACAGGGGTGTTGTTTGTAATACAGCAGTGTGGGAGGAAGATGACAGGGGTGCTTTGTAATACAGCAGCGTGGGAGGAAGATGACCGGGGTGTTTGTAATACAGCAGTCGTGGGAGGAAAGATGACAGGGGTGTTTTGTAATACAGCAGCTGTGGGAGGAAGATGACAGGGGTGTTTTGTAATACAGCAAGTGTGGGAGGAAGATGACAGGGGTGTTGTTTGTAATACAGCAGTGTGGGAGGAGATGACAGGGGTGTTGTTTGTAATACAGCAGTGTGGAGGAAGATGACAGGGGTGTTGTTTGTAATACAGCAGTGTGGGGAGGAAGATGACAGGGGTGTTGTTTGTAATACAGCAGTGTGGGGGGAAGATGACAGGGTGTTGTTTGTAATACAGCAGTGTGGGAGGAAGATGACAGGAGTGTTGTTTGTAATACAGCAGCGTGGGAGGAAGATGAAAGGGTGTTTGTAATACAGCAGCGTGGGAGGAAGATGACAGGGGTGTTGTTTGTAATACAGCAGTGTGGGAGGAAGATGACAGGGGTGTTGTTTGTAATACAGCAGTGTGGGAGGAAGATGACAGGGGTGTGCTTTGTAATACAGCAGTGTGGGAGGAAGATGACAGGGGTGTTTGTAATACAGCAGCGTGGGAGGAAGATGACAGGGGTGTTGTAATACAGCCAGCGTGGGAGGAAGATGACAGGGTGTGTGTAATTACAGCAGCGCAGGGGTGTTTCCTGTCATCTTCCTCCCACCCTGCTGTATTACAAACACCCTGTCATCTCCTCCCACACGTGCTGTATTACAAACAACACCCCTGTCATCTTCCTCCACCGCTGCTGTATTACAAACACACCCCTGTCATCTTCCTCCCACACTGCTGTTATTACAAACAACACCCCTGTCATCTTCTTCCCCTCCCACACTGCTGTATTACAAAACACCCCTGTCATCTTCCTCCTCCCACGCTGCTGTATTACAAAAAACACCCCTGTCATCTTCCTCCCACACTGCTGTATTACAAACAACACCCCTGTCATCTTCCTCCCACACTGTTGTATTACAAACACCACCCCTGTCATCTTCCTCCCCACGCTGCTTGTATTACAAACAAACACCCCTGTCATCTTCCCCCCATGCTGCTGTATTTAAAAAACCCTGTCATCTTCCTCCACGATGCTGTATTACAAAAACCCCTGTCATCTTCCTCCCAATGCTGTATTACAAACAACACCCCTGTCATTCCTCCCACACTGCTGTATTACAAACAACACCCCTGCATCTTCCTCCCACGCTGCTGTATTACAAACAACACCCCTGTCATCTTCCCACACGCTGTATTACAAACAAACCCCCTGTCATCTTCCTCCCACGCTGCTGTATTACAAACACCCCTGTCATCTTCCTCCCACACTGCTGTTTTATTACAAACAACACCCCTGTCATCTTCCTCCCACGCTGCTGTATTCACAACACCCCTGTCATCTTCCTCCCACACTGCTTGATTACCAAAACCCTGTCATCTTCCTCCCACGCTGCTGTATTACAAACAACCCCCTGTCATCTTCCTCCCACACTGCTGTATTACAAACAACACCCCTGTCATTCTCTCCCACACTGCTGTATTACAAACACACCACCCCTGTCATCTTCCTCCCCCACTGCTGTATTACAAACAACACCCCTGTCATCTTCCTCCCACACTGCTGTATTACAAACAAACACCCCTGTCATCTTCCTCCCACACTGCTGTATTACACAACACCCCCTGTCATCTTCCTCCCACGCTGCTGTATTACAAACACACCTTTCATCTTCCTCCCACGCTGCTGTATTACAAACAACACCTGTCATCTTCCTCCCAACGCCTGTATTACAAACAACACCCTGTCATCTTCCCCCCACACTGCTGTATTACAAACAACACCCCTGTCATCTTCCTCCCACACTGCTGTATTACAAACAACACACCCCTGTCATCTTCCTCCCACACTGCTGTATTACAAACCAAACACCCTGTCATCTTCCTCCCACACTGCTGTATTACAAACAACACCCCTGTCATCTTCCTCCCACACTGCTGTATTACAAACACAACACCCCTGTCATCTCCTCCCACACTGCTGTATTACAAACACACCTGTCATCTTCCTCCCACACTGCTGTATTACAAACAAACCCCCTGTCATCTTCCTCCCCGCTGCTGTATTACAAACACCCTGTCATCTTCCTCCCACACTCTGTATACAAACAAACACCCCTGTCATCTTCCTCCCGCACTGCTGTATTACAAACAACACCCCTGTCATCTTCCTCCCACACTGCTGTATTACAAACAACACCCTGTCATCTTCCTCCACCGCTGTGTATTACAACACACCGTCATCTTCCTCCCACACTGCTGTATTACAAACAACACCCCTGTCATCTTCCTCCACGCTGCTGGTATTACAAAAACACCCCTGTCATCTTCCTCCCACGCTGCTGTATTACA